>NC_140170.1:190157185-190213836 GCF_963971535.1 Notolepis coatsorum
AAATGTACCAAGCTACACTACAAGCAACATGGCAAAAATAGCTAGCTACATCGGCACTACTTTTCTTTTTTTTATCAACTTCATGATCAAGTTTCCACCAAACAAATAGGCAGGCAAAAAATTCTCAGTTTGATTGTTTATTATAAAACAAACTGAAACTGGAAACAAGCCCTCTGTCTGGCTTTTTGTGTCATCCTTTTAACATGTACTTGTATTATTAATGTACCTTGCGGTACCATGTACAAAATGTTAATAAAGTATGAGGAAAGAACTGTGGAAACGTAATAAATAAAAGGCAGTGAAACAATAATCAAATAAACACCAAAATATATACTATCTCTATTGGAATGGAGACTTTTCAGCACAGGATAAACTAGGGATGGGCAAAAATAATCCAGATCGATTGATCACATGATGTACTCGAGTACTCGTGGAGGAAAACACTGTACAAAATAAACGTCTTTTCCTGTGTTTTAGACTTTGCTCTTTTATTTTGAAACCCACCGACCAGAGCGGAAGTATTCAAGTTCAAGTTCAAGTTCCTTTTATTGCCACACGGCCAGGCCGGTGGAATTCGAGCACGGTGCAGGTGGTAGCTGCGACAATACACCACAGTCCACAAAGACATAAGAAGACACATGGAACATAACATAAACATAACATAACAGCAGGGGGTAAAATTAGGAGGAGTTGGAGTTAAGTAATCGTATGGCCTTGGGGAAGAAACTGTTGTTGAATATTGTTGTTATTATCCTAGCAGAACCTATGATCAGACAACTTGTCTTGTCCGGTTCTGTGTTTTTGAGCTAATTTTAACGTTAGCTACTAACGTTAGATGCAGCTACTACAGGCAATCAACAATGAGGAGGAAGCGTCAAAGCCGTATATAATAGAATAGCCCTGTGGTGCGTAGGCACGACAGCGCAACTCGAAACTACCCGTTATAATAAATTAATTCATGTTTAACTTGTCCCTGTGTCCAGTCCTTTGACTAGCCCCACCCGTTCATTGTAAACAATGATGCATGTAATTGTATTAACGTTATTGTGTGTTGTAGCTATGTTATACATTGTATTTTGTTGGTTAGCTATTTAGCTAATGTTGATAGCATTGAATAGCATCAATGCTAGATCTTTAATCTTTATTTAGCAGTCCAGTTTCTCTGGGCAGTAGCGAGTAACTACTTGGGTCTAAAAATAGCTACACTACAAAGAACGCTACTTGGTTCAAAAGGAGCAATGCTATTGAGAAATGTAGTTAAGCATAGCGTTGCTACTGCCCAACATACGCATGGTGCTCACAGGAGCTCCCGTGCTGTACTCTAGTAACGCCAGCGGCCCGCCTCCCCAGACGGAGAGTGACTGACAAGAGGTACTGGTTCCACCTCATTAAAACAAACACGCAAATAGCAATTAATCGCGCCCGTCAAAATCATTACATTCATTTTAATTATCGGGCGATAAATTGTTTTATTGCTTATCGCGACAGGCCTACTGTGTAGACCTATTTTTTAATAAAACACACAAGAGACAAAACACTGGTGTCTGTAGACCGACTTTGAAATAAAACCCTGAACTCATCAGGTATATTTGAATCTATTTGACCAGTCTTGGGATAATCAGAGTTTTTTTCACCTATATCTCAGCGTGTCCCATATGTGTATGTGTGGCTGTGAGTGTGTGTATGGTGATCAGGAAATAAGATAATCGATTTTCAGCCCGCTTCTCTAGTGTGCATAAGTACACATATACTATCAATAATCTAGCATTTATTTGAAAACTATTCATAAATAGGCCAAAAAATGACAACGTGTTTTGTGTATTCCACTAAAGCGATTCCTGCAGAATCTTTTCTTTCTTTCTGGAAGTTTAAAAAAACAAGCGTTTTTCAAAATGGTATAAAACGGAAATGTACAGATTAAAAAACAATCCGTTTAGACAATGTTGACTGCAAACAAGTCTTTAATAAGCGACGGGCGTATTAGACACATAGCCATAATCTAAGATATAGTTTATGCGTTCGCAAATGTGCTCGCCCTCCCATTGACTACAGCGCTGGCACTCAAGCGCTATTTCTGGCACCCCCTGCTGGCACTCAAAGTGTTAAGAGATCTAGCTTCCCTAATGTCCATAGGTAGTGCGTTCCATAACTTTGGTGCATAGTTAGCAAAGGCTGCATCCCCGATTTTCCTTAGACTGTGGCTTGGAACCTTCAATAGACCAGTAGTAGATGATCGCAATGTTCTAGGAGGCACATAGTTGACTAGAGAATTTGCAATGTAGCTTGGTCCTGTTCCATTTAGTGCTTTGTATATAAGGAGGAGGACCTTGAAATCAATTCTAAATGTTACCGGAAGCCAGTGTAGGTTAGCTAATACAGGACTGATGTGGCCTCTCCTCTTGGTTCTAGTTAGTAGCCTAGCTGCCGACTTTTGAATGAGTTGGAGTCGTTCTGTGTTTTTTGTTGGGAGGCCAGTGAGGAGTGCATTACAGTAGTCAAGTCGGCTTGAGATAAAGGCATGGATCAGTTTTTCAGCGTCTTTTTTATTTATAAACGGCCGTACCTTAGCTATGTTTCTAAGGTGGGAAAATTATGTTTTTGTCAACTTGTTGATGTGTGATTTAAAGCTTAGGTCTGAGTCTATTATAACACCAAGACTTGTAACTTTGGGTTTGATCCAAGGAGTCAGTTGCCCCATATTGCTCTGTAACATTTCTCTTTTTGTTATAGGACCGACTAGTAGGATTTCAGTTTTGCCCTCATTTAATTTTAGGAAGTTGTTTGTCATAGGTTGGTTAGATAGGTTAGTTTTAAGTTAGGGTTACCTTATGGCAGCCAGGGGTTTGCTGGGCAGCGGTGTGTCTTTCCCGTTGAACTGGAAGGACACCACGGCGTAGGGACACACCTGGCGCGGCCGCAGACGCAGTTCGTCAAACATGTACTCGTAGAAGTAGAACTGAAACACAAGACGGCTGCTAAATGGTAGAAGTAGAACTGAAACAGTATCACAAGCAGCGCTCAACAGTTTACATGGGGAACATTTAAAGGAATCACGGAAAACTGGAGGAAAATCACTGTGGAGAACAGCAGTCAGTGAAACTGGGGGGGAGGGAGAGGGAGAGGGGAGAGGGTCAAGAGTCAACTCAAGAGTTTTTTAATTGTCACGGCATACAGGTATACAATGAAATGCGGCTGGTCTTGCCTGCGACGATGTGCAATACAGTGGTACAACATATAATAGAGTCCAATAAAAAATACAGTGGTACAACATATAATAGAATCCAATAAAAAACAACAGTGCAATAAACAGGTACATGGTGTGCCATCTCGGTATCTGTACATAGTATTTACAGAGCATATAGGACATGCTAGGTAGCTTTAGTAGTGCAATACACTGTTCCTGATGTTATACTAATTTAAGTGGCCTTTCCTCTGGCCATAAGTGTGCGTGTGTGCGGCATGAGTGTTAAAGTGGCTGCTAGTGTGTGAGCGTGCTCAGCGTGCGTGTCGTGTATGTGCTAGTGTGTGCTTGTGTGTAGAGATGTTCCGATACCATTTTTTCCTTTCCGATCCGATTCCGATACCTAAGCTTTGGGTATCGGCCGATACCGATACTTATCCGATACCAGTGCATACATAAATTAAAAAAAAAAAAAAATTATATAAATTTTTTATAAATATTATTATTATTTTTATTTTTTTTAACAAATACTGTTTTATATATACTGTTTTTTAGTAATAACTAGAAAGTAATGGTATTTATTCAACAACAGGTGATTGTATAGATTTGTATTAGTATCATTAATCAATGAGTATGGGGCTTCAGCACTGCAGATATACCCTACTCCAATGATCCACACGGACATTATACGTTGCTGCACTCGCTACCCACTGGCTCTGCAGATATACCCTACTCAGTCTGTCTAGTGTCTACAAGGCTCCGTTGAAGTAGCAGAGGATCTGTTGTGATTTTTGCACAATAAATATTCAACATTCTCTTTTGAGACTCCGCCTCAGACTCTTATCATTTGGCACTAAAAGCTAAACATTGTCGCCGATATGGCTGTCCGCAACATGTCATTAACACTTTGGTTGCCTAAGGTTAAATTAATGATATACCATAGATTGCCAGCGCTATTTGTCTATGGAGAAAGTCCCCTTCTTTGCAGGGCTATAACTTTTTAAATTCTATTGCTACATTGCCATTATTAGGGCCCATTCAAAGTCCTATATGTATTGTTCATTGTGTAGCAACGTTAAACTTTTTCATTCACATATTCATAGTAAAGTATGGTCTAATGTATAAGTATGTTTTCATCTCTTTCTGCAGCTTTCTCCAGAACGTGATATATAGCCCCAAATGCATTATATTGATGATGAAATACAGTTTGATGGCAATCAGCGCGATATAAAAAATTCCAACTAGACGTACTTCTAGAAGTTACTACACGTCATCTGATGTTGACCGGATGGGCGAGGGGGCGTTTATAATTCCGTGGGGAGCGTTATACCAATCATCTAATGTGGGTCAAATGTTGATAATATCAGTTATTATCGAAGACGGTAACGTTACACGCTGAAACTCACCCCAGTGTCCGCGCGCCGTTGGGCGATCATCGTCGAGTAGAAATTTTATCATTATGGGATATATTATTACCCGGTCCATCTCCAGCTTGTATAATGGTATATACGTCCAAATCATGTTGTTTATCGAGTTATTGGCAATCGATCGCTATGTAGAGTGACGAGCTAGAGTCACGGGACATGTACCGAGTGGCCGGAAGCAATACGGACGTCTAGCAAAACCTCTAGTGCGCTTCCTGTTAAGCGCTTGCGCCGATCGGCCACCAGATGGCGCTCCTGAACCGCCAGAGAGCTCAGTGGGTCCTGCTGGTGAATCTCAGGCCAGCGGAGGGACATTATGAATCCGATCGCAGATTTTTGAAATATTGATATAAAGACGACGTACAGCGTCCCCCGGCAACTTTAGCATGGCCAGCAAAGACGTCTAAAGACGGCTCCCGGCACCCAAAGTGTTAATTGTGTACGCGACGTGCAATTGTGCAATGACGACGTTACCGTTAGCTAGCATGAGCTACCGGTATATGGGAAGACCATAGAAGACTGTAACGTTACTGGTGACATTGTGATTTAACTTGGAATACTCCTTTGCCAACTTGCTGTACTTTGCTTGCAGGTCTGCAGCCATTATTGCTGGATTATATGAATAGCCCCAACTTTAGCCAAGGTAATGTTAAAGCTAGCTTTCGGTTAGCTGTTCAATGCTAATAACACCAGCCACCAAGCGAACCCATGAGCACCCCGTCAACACCGCTCTGTCGGGACGATGACATTTAAGAAAGTATCTGCTGTTAAAATGACAAATGGCATTGACACTTTAATCGATTAAGCACACGTTTGTTTTATAATGCTTACTCAACAGACCACAGTGTTGTTGATAAATTACGTCATATGGTATCGGAGCGCAGCATTAGAGGGTACTCGCCGATACCGATACCAGCATTTTAGCCAGTATCGGCGGCTTTTCCGATACTGGTATCGGTATCGGAACAACTCTACTTGTGTGTGGATAGTTCAGTTTCTGTGTCTCTCAATGTTCATTGTTCAAGGCTCTGATGGCCTGGGGGAAGAAGCTCAGCCTAAGCCTCTCCGTCCTAGTAGCTGGGGTTCGCAGGCGTCTGCCTGACCTCAGCAGCTGGAACAGGCTGTTATTGGGGTGGTGGGGGTCTTTCATTATCCTTCAGGCTCTGGATTTGCACCTCTTGTTGTATAGAGCCTGCAGGGGAGGTAGCGCAATACCCGTGGTATGCTCGGCTGAGCGCACCACTCTCTGCAGGGCCTTCTTGTCCTGTGCCGTGCTGTTTCCATACCAGGCAGTGATGTTTCCGGTCAAGATGCTCTCTACAGCTCCTGAGTAGAAGGACTGGAGTATCTTCCCCGATACTCTGAACTTCCTTAACTGTCTCAGGTGGTAGAGGTGCTGCTTCGCTTTCTTTACTACTGTGTCTATGTGTGTTGACCATGTCAGATCCTCTGAGATGTGGACCCCCAGGTACTTGAAGCTGCTCACCCTGTCCACGGTAGCCCCGTTAATCATCAGTGGTGTGTGTGTCTCCTGCTGTCCTCTCCTATAATCCACGATCAGCTCCTTGGTTTTACCAATGTTCAGGAGCAGGCTGTTGTCCTGGCACCAACGTTCCAGTACCTCAACCTCCTCTCGGTAGGCCTTCTCGTCGTTGTCTGAGATCAGCCCCACCACCACTGTGTCGTCTGCGAACTTCACTATGGAGTTGGAGCTGAACTTGGCCACACAATCGTGTGTGTAGAGTGAGTACAGCAGGGGGCTTAGAACACAGCCCTGGGGGGAGCCGATGCTCAGGGTGATGGTGTTGGAGGTCTGACCCCCCACCCTGACCGCCTGGGGTCTTTCACTCAGAAAGTCCAGTACCCAGGCGCTCAGGGCGGAGCTCAGACCTAGCTCGATCAGCTTGTCCACCAGTCTGGTGGGGACTATGGTGTTGAACGCTGAGCTGTAGTCAATGAACAACAGTCTCACATAGCCCCCCTTCTGACGGTCAAGGTGGGAGAGAGTGCTGTGCAGTACCTGGGAGACCGCGTCGTCAGTGGACCTGTTTGTCCTGTATGCAAATTGCATAGGGTCCATATCACTGGGGAGAGAGGCACAAATGTGGTCCTTGACCAGCCTCTCGAAACATTTCATGACCACAGAGGTGAGTGCCACCGGTCTGTAGTCATTTGGACATGTTGGGGAGGGTTTCTTCGGTACCGGGATGATGGTAGACATCTTGAAGCAGGCAGGGACTACTGACTCCGCCAGGGATTGATTAAATATGGCGGTGAACACCGGGGCAAGCTGGTTTGCACAGGGGAGAGAGAGAGAGAGAGAGACAGCAGGAAGGAACACCAGCACCACATTAGAGGGAGATCACTGGATAGAGAGAGAGCGAGAGCACGAGAGAGAGAGAGAGGAGTACCTGGGTGAGTTCGTAGGCCCTGTAGGAGGTGAGGGAGGTGACCTTGCTGGCGTTCTTGGAGTAGTGGGACTCGAACCTCGGCGTGGGGTCCAGCAAGCTCTTAGACGTGTTCTCATAGATGCTCTTCACCTTTCCCTGGAGACACGGATAAATACACAAAATGTACTCAAAAACAATGAAAACTAATTCATAAACAGTACAGCAGGAAAGGGGCGTGGCAGTGAGTCCTCGGTTTAGAACAGACAGGTGCTTTTTGGATGGAAGTATCACGTACACAACCCTGGTGATGAGTCTGATGAGTCTATTTGTGTGTCTGAGGTGGGTTTACCTTAATGACTTTGAAGATGATGATTTCCCCTGTGGATCCAGGGTTGAAGGCCATAATCTGAAGCAGGTCAGAGTACTTGGACAGATACACACCTGGAGGACCACACAGACATATATGTAACTGCCTCTTATTTTGTTTTTGTTTATCGTTATTTGCACTTACAAACATACATTCTGGAATTAAATAAGTAAAAGAAGAAGAACAGTTAAAAATGTGCAGGAAAGGTCAAAAAGCCCAAGGGCTTATAAGCGACCTCCCCTCTTAAACCTATATAGGATAACTACACAGAAAATATTATTGAATATGTATTTAAAGTTTTAATTTAATGTCCTGGCACATTCTGGATAAATGCACAGGCATGATGTACAGTGTGGGCTTGCTTTTCCAAACATGTCATATTACCCAATACCCACTAAACTATAGCATTTAATGCCCATTATTATTTATGTATTATTAATTATTATTATTAATAAAAATAAATATTGATATAATAATAATGATAACATGGCTTTGTTTAAAAAGTTTGGGTCGTTTATCAAATTGGCAACGTGAAACAAAACAAAACCAACAAGAACTGCAACAAAAGTAACAATTTCACTCTTAATTCGGACCATTTCAGATTAAAGTGAAGAATCTGAGGTGAAAGAAATCATGGTTACAGGCCAATAGGGAGGTGTAGTCAGAGTCTGACGTCACTTTAGTTTCCCACGCGGTCCACCCGTATAGGGATTTATCCTTGGGAAAATGTATTATCGGCTATTGTAATAATTCTGCCTCATGAACATTGGCAAGCTTTCCATTTTTGCACAAAATGAGTTCGCTTCTATCACTAACATTATTGTTTAAGCATTTTTGGTTGAAATAAAGTTAGTTAAAAGGTTGTTTAATTTGTCGTTAAAAAATAACTACACTTACCAGTAGAACGCCTGTTGTTCAGTGATGTCGCCTAACATGAGTCACGGCCATTGTGTCAGTGAACGAAAACATAAACGTTGTTATTTTGCTACTTTGACGATTAATTGCGAATTTTTTCATGTTGAGCTATAGATTGTGGATGAATATACGCAGAAAGGTACACTGTGCCAATGTTCATGCTTTATTTTTTTTATTGATCTTTTCCCCCCTCCATTTTCCTCCGATTTTTCTCCCATCCCAATGTTAGTCGTTATGCCAATTCCCAATCCCCTTCCTGGTCGCTGCGCACTTCCCCCCCACAGTCAGATCATCTGGGAGAGTGGAGGCTATCACGTGCTTCCTCCGACACACGTCCAGCCAATCAACCGCTTCTTTTCACCTGGCAGCGCGGATCCTCCCTGAGAGCGTGTAACGTGTGGAAGGATCACACTATCCCACTCAGGTCCCATCCGCGCTTAGCAGGCGCCCCGACCGAACTGTAGGAGTCACTGTTTACAATGACCCGGACCCACCCCACCAGCTTCTCCCACCCTCTAATACTGCCAATTGTATTAGTGTGAACGGCCAGCCAAGCTGGTGACAACCCCGGAGCTGTGAGCTGGATTCGAACAGGCGAATCCAGCCCACAGCTCCGGGGTTGGTGACGAACGCAATCTCCGCTACGCCACCTAACCGCCCCATGCTTTATTTGTTTTAAACGAGACGATTTAGAAATGTGTCCATTGAGAATACATTGCAATTTCAAGTGGGGTGGACCGTGCGGGAAACAAAAATGACGTAACCACTACACCTCCCTATAAGACGGGCTTCTAAACATCCTCAACCTTCCCTTGGAGTGTCTCTGATCGGCTCCACCACACCCCGCTGCATCCTGGGAAACCTGGGGCCGGCTAATTGGTCTCCTGACACAGCAGGTCAGCCTGGCTCTCAGCCCCGACAGTTCAGGGCCGTATGTGTGGGTAGAGTCATTTAACTGACATTGCCAGGGTTAGGGGTTCCATTCTCAGAGGGGCTCCTCTTGTTACTGCATCAACAGAGCAGGTGTTACCTTTCGCAGGGTTCCCCAGAGTGGTGATGTAACTGTGGCCTAAGATCAGGCCCTTCTCACAGATCCACGGAAGCTAGAGGAAACAAAGGTTTGTCGTATTTAGTCTTTCCTTTGTGTATGTTTTAGGGCTGGGGGCGACTCTTGCTCAAATGTGAATCACGATTTTTCTCTCTAAGAATTGAGATCACAATTCTCTCACACGATTCTTATTTTTTCAATAGAAATCATTTATTGCACTCTTTCAGACAACATAACATATATCAAAGTGCTTGACTTAAACTTAAAGGTCTCTTGTAACATACAAAATAACTCAAGTCAGAATCGTCATAATTTTAAAAAGTTAAGTAAAAAGTAAAAAAAGAAAAATCATAATTTATAAATGAGATTGCAATCGAGGTCGATTTTTTTTCTTTTGATTAATTGCCCAGCCCTAGTACGTTTCTATACATTTATTTATATTTTATTTATTTACACAGTTATTTAACACAGTTACAGCTGAAAACAGTCTAATCAGATACATCACAATACTAATAACACCTGAGAACAGTCTCATCACAGATACATCACAATACTAATAACACCTGAGAACAGTCTCATCACAGATACATCACAATACTAATAACACCGGAGAACAGTATCACAGATACATCACAATACTAATAACACCTGAGAACAGTCTCATCACAGATACATCACAATACTAATAACACCTGAGAACAGTCTCACAGATACATCACAATACTAATAACACCTGAGAACAGTCTCATCACAGATACATCACAATACTAATAACACCTGAGAACAGTCTCATCACAGATACATCACAATACTAATAACACCTGAGAACAGTCTCATCACAGATACATCACAATACTAATAACACCTGAGAACAGTCTCATCACAATACTAATAACACCTGAGGACAGTCTCATCACAGATACATCACAATACTAATAACACCTGAGAACAGTCTCATCACAATACTAATAACACCTGAGGACAGTCTCATCACAGATACATCACAATACTAATAACACCTGAGAACAGTCTCATCACAGATACATCACAATACTAATAACACCTGAGAACAGTCTCATCACAATACTAATAACACCTGAGAACAGTCTCACAGATACATCACAATACTAATAACACCTGAGGACAGTCTCACAGATACATCACAATACTAATAACACCTGAGAACAGTCTCATCACAGATACATCACAATACTAATAACACCTGAGAACAGTCTCATCACAGATACATCACAATACTAATAACACCTGAGAACAGTCTCATCACAGATACATCACAATACTAATAACACCTGAGAACAGTCTCATCACAGATACATCACAATACTAATAACACCTGAGAACAGTCTCATCACAGATACATCACAATACTAATAACACCTGAGAACAGTCTCATCACAGATACATCACAATACTAATAACACCTGAGAACAGTATCATCACAGATACATCACAATACTAATAACACCTGAGAACAGTCTCACAGATACATCACAATACTAATAACACCTGAGAACAGTCTCATCACAGATACATCACAATACTAATAACACCTGAGAACAGTCTCATGATTCATCACAGATACATCACAATACTAATAACACCCGGGAACAGTATCACAGATACATCACAATACTAATAACACCTGAGGACAGTCTCATCACAGATACATCACAATACTAATAACACCTGAGAACAGTCTCATCACAGATACATCACAATACTAATAACACCCGAGAACAGTCTCACAGATACATCACAATACTAATAACACCTGAGAACAGTCTCATCACAGATACATCACAATACTAATAACACCTGAGAACAGTCTCATCACAGATACATCACAATACTAATAACACCTGAGAACAGTCTCATCACAGATACATCACAATACTAATAACACCTGAGAACAGTCTCACAGATACATCACAATACTAATAACACATGAGAACAGTCTCACAGATACATCACAATACTAATAACACCTGAGAACAGTCTCATCACAGATACATCACAATACTAATAACACCTGAGAACAGTCTCATCACAATACTAATAACACCCGAGAACAGTTTCACAGATACATCACAATACTAATAACACCTGAGGACAGTCTCATCACGGATACATCACAATACTAATAACACCTGAGAACAGTCTCATCACAGATACATCACAATACTAATAACACCTGAGAACAGTCTCATCACAATACTAATAACACCTGAGAACAGTTTCACAGATACATCACAATACTAATAATAACACATTAGTGTGGACCCGAGTCATATGACTTGAACTCGAGTCATAAATCTGCTGACTTTTGGGACACAGGAAAATGACTGTCAAGACGTGACTTGTACATGAATGACTTGGACTTGCTTGTTCCCCCAAGATACTTAACAAGTCACTGTTTTAAGGCCGACCCGCTGCCATGCTATGCTAATTAACACCTATATCAAAATCCAGGTGACACAGAGAAGAGATATACAGGCGGACAGACATACATATAGTCAGACTGTAAGACAGGATGCCAGACAAGTCAGGTTTCTCACCTTGTTGCTGTCGACCATCATGAAACAGTGAGTCTCCTCCAGTTCCTTCTCTGTCCGACCATCTGCCTTCAACTCCTTCCTCTTGTCCACAAACTGACACACACACACAAGATCTAGTCATTAACCTCTTAAGTGGCAACGGCCCGGGCCCTTTTAAGGACGATTTGCCCACCGGTGGAACATGGCACTTTGCAAGCGTCTAACAGCATATTATATATAGGATTAAAGCCCTATTTGTTGCCGTTCGAATGCCACCTCACTCGACAAAATCCGTTCAGCGGTTCTCGAGTTACATGCCGATATGTCAGGCGTGCAACTTTATACACGCAAGCGTCAGATTACCACCCTCGACTCCCCAGGCTCTGGAACTGTCAATCATTTGCCGATTGCGAAAAATATTGGACAGGGTTGTAGCCAATGAGTGTAGCTTTCCAATGATAACCCATGTGGGGGTGTGCGAATCAGGGATCTAGGTGAAAAGTGACGAGCGAAAACCAGAAATACACGGAATGCATTGCCGTCAATGAGGAAATGGATTAGTGGAGAAATTTCTTTTTTGTACACAGTTCACCAAAATCTCTCTAACTCACCCATTTCTGAACAGATTTTTATTAAATCTGGACCTGTACTACATAAGACTTTTCAGGCTATGGACCCGCTGTCTTTTTCAGCTTATACAAGTTCAAGTTCAACTCAAGTTGAGACTGTGGTGGCAGAATGCCAATATAAATATACCAACATCCTATAAAATAGATTACATCCACGTATGAATACCGGTCATTACAAAAACACATATGGGTTTAAAGAAAGTGTTGGCCAGGTTCCAAATGCAATATATGTAAACTTATATATTGCAGCTGGATAAATACCTGAGTTATTAACAGACAAGAAATGTCTGACACTGATATTCTGAGAACGTCATTTGTCCATTAGCAAGCACTCTTCAAGCACTCTTCAGCAAGCTCGAATGAACCGGCCCTTGTGTTTTCACAGTTGACCGTGTCAGAGACTCCAGTCTCTCTTATACTCAGTTGACTGATTTGAAAGAGCACTTAAACTTGACCTCAAATCCCCTCGGCTTTCTGCGATGTCACAATGAAAAACTGTTACTCTATTTCATTAGCACTAAAAGTGATTTTTCTTTATTGTCTAAGAAACTTCAGAATGTTATGTTTCAAAAGAGACCAGGCTTATGCATGTGCTATAAGTATAAAGATAAGATTTTCAAAATAAGTATTAGTGATGCACGATATATCGGCCGCCGATATAATATCGGCCGATATGGCAGTTTTTTTACACATCGGTATCGGTCCGATATCAAGATAGGGCTGATATGGGCCGATATTTATAAAAAAAGATTTTTTTTTTTATGTTTTGACCTTAAATAATTTCAAAATATCAGTCATTTCTAAAAATAAGTTACAAAAGTAAAATAATTATGAGTTTTGGAAAATAGCTCTTTATTTGATTATCATAAAAAAGTCTATACAGAGATATCGACATCGGTAAATATCGGTATCGGCAAGAACAGCAATATTAATATCGGTTATCGGTATCGGCCACAATTTTCACATTGGTGCATCACTAATAAGTATGCATCTTACCTCTCTCTCCTGTACTTCAGAGTGGACCAGGCGTGGTTTAGAGTAGGTGTAGCAGCCATCAGAGGCAGAGTCTTTGTAGTTACAGGTTAGGATGGTCTGGAGGTTCTCAAACTCCCTCGACTCAACAGACACATTCTGGAATAGAGCTGGGGTGGGGGGAGACAGAGAGAAGGATGGAGCGAGAGAGAGAGGAGGGAGGGAGAGTGAGAGATGTAAAAAACATAGATTCTGAATATTTAAAAGTTTCAATACTCATTTCCCGCAATATCGATACCAGCTGGCTTTCTCGCAGTCTTCTCTCCTACAGCAAGTTGTTGACAGATACACACTAGGGCTGACCTTCGAATATTTCTTTGGCATTCGAAGCAGAGATTCGATTTTAATTCGAAGCTTCGAGATAAATTTTTTTTTAAAGATTAGTCTTTCTTTCTTTCTTTTTTATGTTGTGGGACTTGTACAGCACTTTGTTGAACTTTGTCAGTGCTGTAAAGTTTAAACCTTTTTAAATCTTAGACAAACTAAACACTTTGCTTTCATGAAATATTGTAAGCAGTCATTTGAGGCTTTATAAAAGCAGCACAATGAACACAAATCAGTGCAGAGTCCGACCTCATCTTAACCCTTATGTGGTGTTAGGGTCTCCAGCGACCCGTTTCAAATCAATCTTAACTATATTCACAGGACATACTTGACTCCTATAAGACTGAACAGAATGGGTCTTAAACAAGACTCCAAATGCTCCCAATGTACAAACGGGGACGAAGGGACATTTATGCACATGTATTGGGACTGCCCACCAGTTAAGACATTCTGGAAAGATGTGACCCAACAAATATCAAAACTCGTATCTTGGAATATACCTGTACACCCCTCTGTATTACTATTGAATGATGTTTTTGAGTTTGCAGTAAATCCACAGCTAAAGAGATTGGTTTTATCGGGTATCACAGTAGCTAAAAAGCTGATCGCATCACGCTGGTTTCAACCGGAAAAAATTTGCCGGAAAGTTTGGTTTCTTACATATCTCGATGTGATTTATCAAGAAATATCTACAGCAAGAATTCTGGGTCTCAATGAATCCAAAATGTCAATGTGGTTAGAAGTGGTGGAGAGAATAAAAGCTAGCTTATAATGGTAGTGTCTGGTTAGGAGCGAGGGATAATGGAGGTACTATCCAAAGAGGGGTCCGGGAGGGGGGGGGTTCGAGCTGGAGCATATGTGTGTAGGTTTTTAGATAACAGGTATTAGGGGTATATCCTGTATAAGACATTGGTATAAATGGTAATTTCGTTGGATATACACTGTATATTAATGCTTGTGTATCTTATCGTGTGTTGTCATGTTTGTTTATATGTGTGTTTAAAAAAAAAATATATATATATATATATATATACATCAAGGTTATAATATGTAATAACTACCATGTAGTTGATTTTATTAGAACAAGGCTTTATGATATCCTCCACAACACATAAGCACAGCAAAACTATGTTTCACCATTTTGAAAATACTGAAGGTATCTGCAGAAAAAAAAGGTACGACTGTGGTGTTAGGGTCATTCTTGACCTGGCAAGGTAAAACTATACTATACAGGTAAAACTATACAAAACTCATACAGTATCTGACCCCACCTCCACCCCCTTCCTCCAAGAGAACAAATATTTTCTCACATCACAGTATGTGACCCCTCCCCCACCCCCTTCGTCCACGGGAATAAACATTTTCTCGCAGTACAATACAGGTGTGACCCCACCTTCACCCCCTTTCTCCATGACAACAAATGGAGATGTTGATACAAATAAACTTGACCTGACTTGACACCTGTTTTGCTCTCTCACACACACTACCTCACGTGAACCCCTTTCAGACTGAACAATTAGGTGTCTCCTCTTCCCACCTCTTTCCCGCGCTTATGTGCCCATCCCCCACGTGAACCACACTTTCCGATACAAAATGTATCATTTCTTCTAGGGATGCCCCGATCCATCGGCCACCGATCGTTATCGGCCGATAATCAGTATAAATATGCGATCGGTGATAATGCTTTATTTTCGCCGATCGTCAAAACCGATCGAAAAACATGATTCAATTCTTAGCGGAAATCTCACTCGCTGAGTTCTGTCTCGGAGCTGCAAACTGCTGCTCAGTCTCCTCCTCCTCCTGCCCCTCCCTTACCCATGTAAACAAGCTCGGGCAATAGTCTGCTCTAACCTAGTGTGTTACGACCCTGGCTCATGGGCACGCAACCTATGTGCAAACCGACACCAAAACCCTGTGCTCTAACTCAAAGTGCTACTATATCAAGGAACTATTAATGTAATTGTAAACTAATGTACTAATGTAAACCCAACGGACAAGGACTGGAAGAACCTGACAGCTCTTCCTCTAAGCACAGAGACTGCATGTGTGTTACTAGGCCTGGCTTTAAAGCTCCCAGCAGGTAACCAATCAGCACTAATTGGCTAATTGGCAGCCCTCACCTGCATGCCCCGTGACACAGGAGTGATCAGGCCTGCCTGAACAGTGACACAGGAGTGATCAGGCTCCTGGTACATAACACCTCCCCCACCAAACTGGTTGCCCCAGAGGCAACCACCACACAACAACCCATAAACAAAAAAAACAAAAAAACTGTGACCCATTAGTTGTCAGGGCCACCACCACAACAGCGATAGCGGGTCGGCCCCTGTCGAACACGACCACCAACCGTGTTGTATGCTCCCTTTCAACAGGCCCCTCCACCGATACCGACATGTCAAAAATAGACTGCAAACCAAAATCAACCTGAGAACTGCGCTCAACAGAACAGAACACAGCAAAACAAAAACCACAGATCACTGATACCACCACCGCGCCCATATCCATCCCACCTGGCACTGGCAGTCCAGGATACTGCAAACCGTGAACATCCAGAGTAGGATGTACCGCCTCAGGTACAGCCCCACCGTACCTGGAACATGGCAGTACGACAGTCACAAAAACGTCTGGAACACCATCTAAAATGGCGTCACCCAAAATAACATTGTCCTGATAAAAATCAAAATGGCTGCCACTCAACAGACCAGGTCGCGAAGGCGGCTCCTGCTCCACAGGACACAGGTAACTAGGTTGACCATCACACCTAGTGCATGGCAGAGAATCAGTGTGGACATGTGGATCAATGTCAGAATCATCAACTGACATACTGGGACCATCCCTGCCCACAAGTGAAACATTAGGGACAATAGAGCTACTGTGGGAAGGCTGGCAGCCTAAGTCAGGCTTAGTAGCCTCTCCAACTAGAACGGTGTCACATGAAACAACAGCACATCTCATAGCATCCTTCCCACACTCCTCCTCCAATTCGTTCGTGGCCTCAGCCACCATACAGGCTGGGAAGACCCTGAGACACTGCGCTGCCATACCATCTCCTGCCACATGCTTCTCCGGCACGCATGTCAACTCTGGTTTCACCACCGGGCCTAACACAAAGCCACAATCAAGAGAATCATTATGCAGAGGTAGATCCACAGTGTGCTTTCCAAAATTCTCAACAGGTACACATTTTAATTCAACAAAGAATGTGTCACTAAGTGTAATGTCCCAAGTCGAAGTATCAACAACATCACTTTTGTCCTTTGACATTTCCCGAGCCACAGCACACACAGGAAACACTCCTGGATGTTTCTGTGCCAGCTCATTAGGGACCTCAGAAACCACAGGAATGGGAGTTACAACCGGAGTAGCCAACACTTTGTCACCAGCCAAATCATTCCCTAGAATGAAGGACACCCCCTTTATGGGAATGTGAGAACATACCCCCACAACAACATTGCCTGATACTAAGGGAGAATTGAGCCTGACCTCATGCAAAGGTGCATCCACAAATCCACCCCCAAAGCCCCGAACAACGACACCGGAATGCAAAGAAGAGTTTTCTGAAAACGGCAAAACACCCTCCAGAGGGTGCTCCAGTAGCACACCATGTTACCGCGCTCGCGCGGGACTCCGTGCTGCGTCACGGATTTGGTTGACTCCGAGTTCGATTCCCGGACTCGCCGGCATTTGCCGAATGTCTCCCCCTGCTCTCTCTCCCGCTTCACCCTGCAACTGTCGGTCATGCTTGACCAGGAAAGCGATAAACGCTAAAAAATAAAGTTAAAAAAAAATAAAAAATAAAAAAAATCCAGAATGAGGGACTGAAAAGCACCGGTATCTCTCCAAATTGTTATAGCCTGTTTGGACTCTAGTGCATTAGTCAGGGAAACAAATCCATTCATCATAAACCTTGAGGAACCCTCGAGCTCTTTGTCCACACGTTTGATACTTCCCCCATCCCCATCTAACGTTGGCCTAGGCGTTTTGCATATGGTTTCTACCAGAGCCACGGTTCTGACATTTTTCTGCTCAAGCACCGGGCACCCAGCAACGATATGACCAGGTTCTTTACAGTAGAAACAGATAATCCCTTCTGGGAATGCACCAGCAGAACCACCCCGCCTAGGAGGTGAAGTTAACTGATCAGCAGACACAGGTTTTGGGAAACGGCCCCCCTGAACAGGACGCCTATCCCCGGACTCAACACGGTAGTCCTCCAAAAACACGGACTTGTGTGTCAACACAAACTCATCAGCGAAGACAGCGGCGTCGCCTATCTTCGATACCTTACTTACGCTCATTTAGATGTGTGGAAACAGTATCAGGAACACATCTTTTAAATTCCTCTAGGAGAATCAACTGCCTAAGCTGCTCTCTTGACTCTGCCTTCTGAGAAGTGCACCACCTGTCAAACAGGTTCTCCTTCTCCCTTCCAAATTCAACATAAGACTGCCCCTCCGACCTGCGATAACCTCTAAAACGCTGACGATAGGCCTCTGGGACCAACTCATAAGCCCTCAAAATGGAAGCTTTAACCAGCTCATAATCAGCGCTTTGTTCAAGGGACAGAGCAGTGTAGGCTTCTTGTGCCCTACCAACTAAAACACATTGCAGCAGCAGTGTCCAGGCGGTATCAGGCCACTTCAATGTGGTTGCCACCCGTTCAAAAAGGGGAAAATATCTTTCCACGTCTTTCTCAAAAAATGGTGGCACCATCCTAATATTCCTGCCTACATCAAACCCGGAACGTGACTCTGGATGCAGAGCACCCGCCTGCAAGGCAGCATGCTTATATTCAAGCTCCTTCTGTGCACGCTCATGCTCCAACAACATTTGTTTCTCCTTAAACTCACGCTCCTCACGCCTCTCTCTCTCCTTAAGCTCACGCTCCTCTCTCCTCTCGCTCTAGCTGCCTTTCCTTAAACTCCAACTCCCTTATCCTCCACTCACCCTCCACACCAGGTAATAGCGGAGACGCGCCAGACGAAGGAGGCTCCTCCACCCTCTCCTCAAGCACCTGCTCCCTAACGAGTAACACCCTTAACGCACTCAAGGCAGACGGCTTCAAGCATTTCTCCCCTGCAGAAAGCTATACCCTGTAGTGTACAGCAAGTTCTAGCAGTTGTTCTTTGGAAAACTTCTCTAACAAGTCATGAGACGGGCGATCAACAAAGTCCCTGATGGAAGCCATTGTCACTGAACCAGCCACCCCAAGCTACACACCCTACCTCACAGTCACGAAGAACCACTAACGAACCACGAAGACCCCCCCAACGAACCACTGAAGAACCACTGAAGAACCATGAATAATGCTAAATGCCAATAATAACCAGAAGGGAACGCGGTGGAAAAGTGAGCTCTACGGAGCGCACCTTTCTAGGTTGCAAAAAAAATAAAAAATAAAAACACACCCACCCTAAATAGACGTGTCATACACGCAGGGTGTTAGGTGCTACCAGGTATGCTCACCAAACACTCAAACAAACAAAATAAATCCAACAAACAATCCCAAACAGGTGCGCCTTCTAACCTGATGTGACTACATATGCTTCTACGTCTAAACTGCAGAAAAAACTGGCCCACCACATGTCTACCCTAAGAAACACTAAATCAAGCCCTACCACACTACCTGTGTTTTCCGGCCGCCCTAATCTACCTACCCTTAAACTAATGCCCTGTAGACCTAACCATCTTCAACCACACCTGCTACCAGCCAAAGATCATACTTGACCATCCACCCGTCCAGTACATGATATGGTACCAGACAAGCAGATGGTGCTAATCCCTTCCCTGACTGCCCCAGGAGTATGTGGTGCACAGGACGCTAACCAACAACCAGAAAATAATGTCCCTATCTACATGTGGTGCCCACTAAACTATATATTTTAACAGCATAAGTAGTCACATCAAATTACAAACAAATACGGCATACTCACCTGTTTGACGAAATGGCTCAAGCCCCCACGTTACACCATATGTAACGAACACCACCCAAACCATAATACTGTGTAACACAAAAAAAAAAAAAACCAAACAAATTTCTAGGGGTAAATATCCCGGACAAGCGCCCAACTGTTACGACCCTGGCTCATGGGCACGCAACCTATGTGCAAACCGACACCAAAACCCTGTGCTCCAACTCAAAGTGCTACTATATCAAGGAACTATTAATGTAATTGTAAACTAATGTACTAATGTAAACCCAACGGACAAGGACTGGAAGAACCTGACAGCTCTTCCTCTAAGCACAGAGACTGCATGTGTGTTACTAGGCCTGGCTTTAAAGCTCCCAGCAGGTAACCAATCAGCACTAATTGGCTAATTGGCAGCCCTCACCTGCATCCCCCGTGACACAGGAGTGATCAGGCCTGCCTGAACAGTGACACAGGAGTGATCAGGCTCCTGGTACATAACATAGTGCATGAGACCTCCGTGAGCTAACGTTAGCTACATTTACTGTTTAAACAGAATGACCCAGTCAACTATTCACTTTTAGTTTAATACATGAGGCATTGTTAACGTAACGGTATCTAGCCGGCTAGCTACTGATAGCTCCTGATATCAACAAATGCTCCAGCAAGTCTAGTAGTGCATGATAGCTCACATTAGCTCACTGTTCAAAATGAAACGTCCCATTAAACTAAATAGTTCACTGAGGCGTTGTCTTAACGTTATCTAGCCGGCTAGCAGTAGCTACAGATAGCTCCCGATATCAATGTCTTATAACACTGATTCGATGCATATTCGAGCTGAGGGCATGTTGAATGTGATCAATAGGGTCCAGCTGCAGCTCCGGAAAATCCTGGCCGTAGCTGGAGGCTACTCGAGTACACACAGACAGTGGAGCCGTTTGCAGATAGCGAGCATTTTGACTTGTTGCATGGTGGCGATGTCTCGCAGATAATACAACAACAAGTATGATTATATAATATATATTTTATTTCTTTTTTTTTATCAAAAACGATCGATATCGGATCGGTATCGGCCGATATGGCTCAAGACGATCGGTGGCAAAAAACGTGATCGGGGCATCCCTAATTTCTTCTCACAAACCCCCTATATTTCAGAGCCGAGGGCTTTCACACACACACACACACCCCTCCCCTCCTGTCCATGGGAACTATTTTTTTTTTTTAAATGTTTTTTATTTTCCCTTTTTTTTTTAAGACAAACAATACAGTAACAGTAATAATCAACAATAACTCACCGGACAATAACATAAATAATAACAATAATGACAGTCCAGTAATTAAATCAGAATGAAAGTAGACTAAAAGACATACAAAATTATAAATACAATACAATGGACACTCGCTCGCTCTTCGAGCGAAAATAAAAAACATTTAAAAAAAAAAAAGGACCCCAACGTGGGCTATACATCTACTACTTCATTCAACACCAGAAAACTCCAAATTTATATGCGTTCCTTTATCTTATCCACCACAGCTACCCAGACTGCGATGCTGGCTTCATTAACATCTCAAATTCGCGCAGTAGATATCTCTAGATAAATCACATCGAGATAGGTGAGAATCCATACCTTCGGGCACATTTTATCCGGTTGAATCCAGCGTGACGCTATCAACTTTTTGGCCGCTGTAAGACCCACCAAAATGAGTCTCTTTACATGTACAGAGGTTGATAACTGAGAAACATCATTAAACAACAGAACAGAAGGCAGTGTCGGTATGGTCAGAGATAAAATCTCTGATAATTGAGTGGTAACATTTCCCCAAAAAGTCTCAACAGGAGGGCATTCCCAATACATATGCATATTATGTACCAATAGCATCGTTTGAACACAAGGAGCATCGAGAGTCAGGTCTGAGACCCATTAGGTACAATCGTCTAGGGGTCAAATAAGTCCTATGAACAAAGTTAAGATTAATCTGTTGGTGATCTGGGTTGCGTGATGATAGCCGAACATTTTCCCAGACTGCATCCCAATCAAAATCTACCTCCAGCTCTGGGATATCCTTCCTCCAAACAGAGTCTAGGGGAAGGACCTTATATGAGGACGTAAGTAAGTGGCGATAAAAGTCAGAGACGAAGCCTCTCGACGTCTCCTTGTCATTAAAGAATTTGTGAAACCTGGTGCTCAAGTGGAGCATCCCATGGGACGCCGTGAGCCTTCAGAGCTGCTCTTATTTGTAAATAGAAGAAAAAGGAGGAACTGGGGAGGTCAAATTTGTAGGATATATCTTGAAAACTGCGGAGACCAGAGTCATCGAAGATATCCCCCAATGTGTGTATGCCTTTCTTTTCCCAACCAGGGTATCTGTCCAATAAGGAGTCAATTGTTATTAAATAGGGGAGAATGCATGTGCCATTTATGGTACACGTTTTCTGTGTGTCACGCCAAATCCAGATCACATGTGTAATAAGAGGGCCAAATCTTAAGTTGCATTGCTTAATTGATATATTGGTGTACAATATATCCTGCAGTCTATGTGGGGCCACTATCTTCTCCTCCAATTGTCTCCATGATACTGCTGCTTGAGAATCAAACCAGGTGATCAGTGGTCTTAAAGAGAACGCTTTAAAGTAATATTTGAAGTCTGGAAAGGCTAAACCCCTGTCGGTTTTATTTCTCTGTGCAGTGGATCTTTTTAATCGTGGGCGTTTGTTGTTCCAAATGAATTTATATGCAGCAGAGTGCAGTTTTTGCCAGTAACCAGCAGGGGGGGGTAACGGCAACATGGAGCTGATGAAGTTAATTCTGGGCAAAACATTCATCTTAACTATTGACGCTCGGGCTTGTAATGAGTTTTTTTATTTTGACCACCTGCTGAAGTCATCTGTGATCCTGTCTCGCAAGCCGGAGTAATTATACTTCACCGTCTGGCCTATAGTGGGGAATATTTCAACTCTAAGACATTTAAAGTGTTATACCATGATTATTTTTGCTGGGAGGATGGTAGCCTTCGCAGTCACATTGAGTGGAAGGAAGGCCGATTTTGGCCAGTTGATCTTAAATCCCGATATACTGCCAAAATCATCTATTACTTTGAGAAGATGAGGTAGGGAGGTGGTGGGGTTCTGCATGAACAAGAGTACATCATCTGCATATAAGCTGATGTGATGCTGTGTGCCCTTAATTGATCGGTGATATGGTCTGGGATTGTCTTATGTACTGAGCTAAAGGTTCGAGGGATAGAGCAAATAGTCCGGGACTAAGAGGACAACCCTGTCTGGACGAGCGCGATACAGGGAAGAGTGGCGAGCAGAGTTTACCTGTTAAAATCATGGCAGATGGACCTGTATATAGCACTTTGATCATATGGATGAACCCTTCACCTAACCCCATCCTTCTAAGTACTGCCCATAAATAAGACCACTCCAGCCTGTCAAAGGCCTTCATCGCGTCTAAGGATATGACAGCCGTAGGGGTCACGGCATCCTTGCTGGCATCTATCACATGCAGTAACAGTCTAATATTATCCGTGATCAGGCGGCCTCTTATGAAGCCTGTCTGATCAGGGTGAACTAGAGATGTGATATGTTTTTTGAAGTCGGATGGCTAGCACCTTAGCGTACAGCTTGAGATCAGTTCCAAGGAGGCTTAAGGGTCTATAACTGCCGCATTCGGTGGGGTCTCTCATGGGAACTCATGGGAACTTTGACCATCTTATGGGAGGGCATCAACGACAGTGCCCAGATTTTCTCGCAGAAATATCTATAAATACCTGAGTATTTATAGATATACCAATGTAACTATAATTAATATATGTTAAACTTTTTTTCATAAGTTATATTCTAATATTGTTCTATTATAGTCAGAAAACATTATCATCTATGGGTTTCACATTTAGTATATTATGATTGAACAACCTCATTTTCATCTTAAAAATAAGGGACATGATGTGTCTCGGGGGCCATAAAATCAAATTACAATGGGATTATATGGTTATGAATGCATATAAGATAAGATATTCCTTTATTGATCCCCTTGGGGAAATTCCAGTGACACACACATACAGCTCATCGTCTCATTAACAACAACATATCACAATCATTACATTTTACAGTAACAACGGCACAACATAAATTCAAACAGACATGTACATTTGTTGACACATGTCGACTACAGAATGCCTGAGACACCATATGCGATAGTCGGCTGCGACAACACCGGGGTGTCGTTGCGCCAGGTGGCGGGAGGGAGGGAATATAATGTTAGTTAGGATGTAGTATTAACTATTGTGGTGGAAAATGTGTATAATTTTATGAATATTGGGATGGTGCGAAGGGGTTAATAGGTGAGGGGAGGGGAGTTTGACATGGGCCAGATTGCATGTGGGGAATGTGTTATTTTATTAGAACAGGAGAAGTCCAAGGTCTTCTCTGAAAAGGCAAACATAAGAGAGGAGAGTGGTCGAGTTGACAGAACAAATCGGGTGGGAACAGGTCACTGAGACCTCTGTAGTGTGGGGTAGGGTTGTCACGATACCAACATTTTAGTTTCGATACTATACCAATATTAATTTCGATACTTTGATACTTTCGATACTTTTCCTCAAAATCAGGGAAAAACTCTCAGATGTCATTATTGTTCTTTATTTTAAAACACAACAATGAACAATGACAAGAATAAATAAATTAAATTAAAAGCAATGGCATTCAAAATGCTGGAGAACTTTTTTTGCACTCAAAACAGTTGCTGTACAAGGTTTTTGAACCCAGCTTTCTCAACTGTATATATATTAGAACTTGGTCCATACAGATGAACTCTGCGACTGCCCTGTTGAGCCTTTTATCATCTTTGGACTAATTTGTGTACTTAAAAAAAAGCAGAGGTTAGGTTGCTTCCGAGTGGGGGGAGTCATTCTGTGAGCCAAATGCAGCAGACTTCTGTAGTTAAAGAAAATTCAAGGGGTAGAAAAAGTATGGTTGTATTATTATACATTTGTCATAGCAGAGGGCCTAATTAGTTTGAGATACCATAAGTTACCTAGAAAACATTTTGATGAATGAGACTGATTATAGCCTATCATAATCTAGAACTAGAAAAGTTATGTCATATTGTAGGCTGTTTAACAAAAATAAAATAGATTTCCGTTGTCTTTATACAGTATGTATGAACCATTAATGGGCAATTGTCAAATGTCTCTGTATAAATCACGTTTGTGACTAAGCCATAGAGATGCTGTGTTGACTAGCTTTCAGCACGGCAGTTTAGGCTATTATTAGGCATTTCAATTTATTTTCTATTCTTGCGAATAGCATTGTGGACATTTTCTAATGCTCGTATAAGGAACTGTAGTCACGAGAACTAGCATAGCTCATCCAACGAACGTTGGCATCAACGGCACGACCACAGCACCGACAGGAGGCACCGCAGCACGCAACGCCAGCCACCACAACCATCTGCAATCGCAGCGAGGATCCCCACTGATCAACGCCAGCTAGCCAGCCCCAACCAGAACTACAGCTCGCCAGCTACACAAGCCAACGTCAGCCGAGTTCGCCCTATGCAAAATGTGCCAGCCAGCCAACGCCAATCAACAAAGATACCCACTGCAACTGCCGATGGTTTAGGGCTGGGCGATATGACGATATTATATAAATATCGGGTACAGTTCATTAACGATACACTTTTTCAACGTATCGTGGATATCGTGATGTTTTGCCCAAGAGGATTGTGTCGCGTCAATCTGTCCACACGTTACTCGTTCATATCTCAGCCCGTGCTGAGATATGCCCATTCCGCGGTCTGTTAATAAAGTTTTCAATCAGACAGATGTATGGAAAGGCTTTTATTATAACATTCGTTGTAGTAAAATCATTATGCCTCATTTAGTCATCCTGTTGAGCACTGGTCTCCTACTCGACGGCCGCGGGGAGCTAACGTTAGTAGCTTTGTTGACGTTGTTCAGCCACAGGACATTCAGGAAGTAAAAAACTAGGAGCTTGCCGATTGGTGCTAAGAACAGCAGGGCGGGTGCAAGCGCTGTGACGTAATTGGCAGACTCGACTGTCAATCAAAATTATATGTTTCCGTCAGAATGAATGAGTGAAGACTTTGTTAAAGGGTTGCAGAATGGGTACAATACAGTACAGGAGGATGAAGACCAGAAAAAGACTTTCGACTTTTTTACATAAGGGTCCTCCATTTTCAATTCATCAAAACATTTAGAGACATACATATATACAGTAGTTTCATTAAAATGCTATTGATTGATTGATTGATTGATTGATTTAAAACTTTATTAACATATTGCAGAATGGGTACAGTACAGCTCAATACATACAATTGTTAAGGGGATGCAGACCAGAGAAAGACTTTAGTCTTGTTTACATCAGGGTCCCCCATTTTCAATTCATCATATTTCATATCTAAATCATATAATATCTCATTGCTAAATATATGCAATATATAATCTAATAATCTAAATCTAATATATAATATAAAAATGCTAAATGCATGGGTATTTTATTTTGTCTTTAATGTTAGCTTGCAAAATCAAATACTGTCTTGGTAAGCCTCATAATGAATTGTTTGGGGTAAAAAAGAAAAACATCGTGATGTGTATCGTGTATCGCCAAAAGGTCAGAAAATACCGTGATATCATATTTAGGCCATATCGCCCAGCCCTACGATGGTTATGATAACTGCCGATAGTTATGATAACTAACTAATTGCAGTGAGGATCTTTATTGACCAACGCCAGCTAGCCAGCACACGCTGCCAGAGTGAACTCGGCCAACGTTAGCCCACACAGCTAGCCAGCACACGCTGCCAGAGTAAACTCGGCCAACGTTAGCCCACACAGCTAGCGAACCACAACTCTAGCCAAAGCCAGCGCCAATCAACAAAGATCCTCACCGCGACTGCCGATGGCCACGACAACCAACGCTGCGCGCCACAGCAGCCCCCATCAGCACTGCAGTCGTGCCACCGATGCCAACACTCGCCGGACGAGCCATGCCAGCTCCCGTCTCAACTAGTTTGTTGTTCTTCATTCGAGAAGGTTGCTTCCAGTAAACTAGCGCAACGTCACCACTGACAGCAGCGCTGTGCTCCAATAGGAAGGCATTCGTATGCATAAATGAATACAAACAAAAAATTTTAAAGCACAGTTTTTCCCCAAACGCAGTATAGTATCATTTCAAACACTCTAGTACCGCGGTACTATACCAATACCGGTATACCGTGCAACCCTAGTGTGGGGTGAGTTTCTGGGAAATCGCGCCTCCTGGAACGGTCATGTTTGTCATTTCGGGGCGGGAACTGGGAGAAGATATTACCTGTGAGCTCAGAAATTATAGACAGAGTGAATTTCGTGTTTGTGGCGTATAACCTTTCTTCTTTAAACTTCTGTTAACTACTTATTCCTAATTAAAGTATCAGTATATCAATTAAAGACCAGCCTCCTCGTGTCAATCTACACGCTCCATTCTCCTTCACTATAGAGTGATACTCCTTTCTTTTTAGTGGTCAGGAGGACTGAGTTAGACCCCGGGTCAACATTGACCCGCTAACAACGGTCAGTGGTAGAGCTGCCGCGGTATTGATTATTTCCTTACCGCACAAATTTGCAAAATATTTCCTACCGCCGCGGTTTTTACCGCACGCACACAAAAAATTTAAAAAAAAAGAATGAATGCATTTTTTTATTTTTAGTAGTAGTAGTCTACTCTTTATAGCATATAGCCTGCCTCTAGTCTAAATGTCTATCTTTAGAGGATGACTTTGCAGCATGAATATTGTTTGGGATTCGGCAAGCACGCATTAGTTATTGAAAGTGAAACACGGATGCGCAGTTCACTCGGTGTCGCGGGCAGGGGTGGTTACCCCCCCGACCCTTTCTTATTATTATTACTATAAAGTTACTACTTTATAATAAAGGCATTCGTTTTGTGGCATTGACATTATATAGTTATACGTTCAATAACATCAGCGTATTTACCGGACCATAGCAAGCAATACTCTATTCATATCTCAGTTCCTTTCTTTGCTCAGAGCGTGCCGAGTTGTCCCATTCTGCGGTCTGTTAATAAAGTTTTCAATCAGACAAGTGTATAGAACGAAGGGCTTTTATTATAACATTCGTTGCAGACAGTAAAATCATTATGTCTCGTTTAGTACTCCTGAGGCGCGATGTTAGTCCACTCCGGCGGAGAGTTAAAGCTAACGTTATTAGCCGTGTTGTGATGACGACATTCAGGACGTAAAAACGTGTGACGCGTCTCTCTTCTGACCAATCAGTGGTCTGCAATGTTTCACGTGACTTTTCTGGTACCCAATAGGGTCGCTTGGAACCTCGATAGACGAGTAGGGTATATCTGCAGAGCCGCAAGCCCAACGAGAGGAGGGTAATTTATTATTATTATTATAAAAAACAGCGGTGACGCGGTATTCAGCCTACTCTGCGGTGGCCGTGATGTAACAGCGATACCGCGGTAATCGCGGCAGCTCTAGTCAGTGGTGCCAATTCCTAACACAACATATAACAAACAGCATTGCTGGTTGTAGTTAACACTTTGAGTGCCAGCGACGCTATATGTCGTTAGTTCATGCCGACCGTTGAATGCCAGCAACGCTATATAGCGTTTGTTTGTCGTTTTCTTTTTTATTAGCGATTTGAATTCATATTTCATCAATCTAGCCTCACGCTAGTGCAGCAACCTCTCTCTGAGCTCCATTGGGAAAATACCGCCCCCTAAATGCAAATAATTTATTGAAACATAGAAATGGGGTCGGGACATACACACACACTGTTTCAACTCACCACCCCGCATCATATTGTAGTCTAGTCTGTCTTCAAACTTCCACTCCTCTCGAAACTTTTTTATATTTGAATATCAACATTATCTGCCCATCCTCAGTTTACTATAATATACTCCTGACTTCGTCTTTCCAAACGCACGCACACACAGAGAAAGGGAGAGTGTCCCCCCCCCCCCCCCCATTTCCCTTTTCTCAGTCCCCACTTTCTGCTGTTCTCTATGGCTCTGCCTCTGATCAGGATTAGCTTGTTAGCTTACGCTAACATAACGTTAATTTCGGGCGATGTGGGCATAAAGGAATGGCAACGATGCATTTGACCCGTTGTGAGAAAAAGAAAAACACCAGACTTATTTCGGCTCGCAAAATAGGCGGACTGCTCTGTAGCGCTGCTCTGCTTAATGCAGACAGCACGGACTGGGCGGATATGACTCGCGGAGTTGCCACGGGTTTTTTCGAAATAAAAGTATCATATGAACCGAACGTTGCTAGCTGCCGGAGCCATAGATATTATGACTGGAGCTGCGCTTGGGGTGGAAATGAGACCCGCGCAGGATTTTCAAAATAAGAGCATCGATATGAACTACATGCCAGGTGGCGGGCAGACCTCTCATTTTTACTCGCCAAACCTTAAATCTCTGTGCACTCCGTAATAGTCACTCGTAATGAGTGTATCTCTCTCTCGGAATGCAGTGCGCGCTCCGTAATAATCAGACTTGCGTTGCGCGTAATACGAGTCTCTCTCGGACCGCATTGCGCACTCCGTAATCAGACTTGTGTTGCGCGTAATGAGTCTCTCTCCCTCTCGGAACGCAGTGCGTGCTCCGTAATAGTCACTCGTGTCGCGCGTAATGCAAGTCTGTCTGTCTGTCTGTCTGTCTCTCTCTCTCTCTCTAGCCAAACATTACAGTCCAAATATCCAGTTAGTTTTTAGTGTGTGTGCAGTTTCTTTTTCTCTCTCTCGGAACGCAGTGGGCGCTCCGTAATAGCCACTCGTAATGAGTCTCTCTCTCTCTCTCTCGGAACACAGTGTGCGCCCCGTAATAGTCAGACTCGTAATGCGAGTCGCTCTCTCGGAACGCAGTGTGCGCCCCGTAATAGTCAGACTCGTAATGCGAGTCGCTCTCTCGGAACGCAGTGCGCGCGCCGTAATAGTCACTCGTGTTGCACGTAATGCAAGTCTGTCTGTCTCTCTCTCTCTAGCCAAACATTACAGTCCAAATATCCAGTTCGTTTTTAGTGTGTGTGTGTACAGTCTAGGGCTGTCTTAAATACTTCGAAGCTTCGTTCGATGGGCATGGGATTCGAATATGAAAATAAAAAATATATATATATATATATATAAGATTCTTTTTTTTGTGTGCAAAATCAACTCTGCCTCTCTTTGTTAACTACAACAAGCAAGGCTGTTTGTTATTTAAGATGAGGTCGGACTCGGCACTGACAGATTTGTGTTCATTGTGCTGCTTTTATAAAGCCTCAAATGACGGCTTACAATATTTCATTAAAGTGTTTCGTTTGTCTAAGATTTAAAAAGGTTTAAACTTTACAGCACTGACAAAGTTGAACAAAGTGCTGTGCAAGTCCCACAACATAAAAAAATTAAATTCTAATTCGAAGCTTCGAATTCCAAAAGAAATTTAGAAGGTCAGCCCTAGTGCAGTCTCTTTCTCTCTCTCTCGGAACGCAGTGTGCGCTCCGTAAGTCACTCGTAATGAGTCTCTCTCTCGGAACGCAGTGCACGCTCCGTAATAGTCAGACTCGTGTCGCGCGTAGTGCAAGTGTGTGTCTCCGTGTCTCTCTCTCTCTCTCTCTCTCTCTCTCTCTCTCTCTCTCCCTCCCTCTCGGAACGCATTGCGCACTCCGTAATAGTCACTTGCGTTGCGCGTAATGAGTCTCTCTCTCTCGGAACACAGTGCACACTCCGTAATAGTCAAGACTTGCGTTGCACGTAATACGAGTCCGTCTCTCCCTCTCTCGGAACGCAGTGTGCGCCCCGTAATAGTCAGACTCGTAATGCAAGTCTCTCTCTCGGAACGCAGTGCGCGCGCCGTAATAGTCAGACTTGTGTTGCGCGTAATGCAAGTCTGTCTGTCTGTCTCTCTCTCTAGCCAAACGTTACAGTCCAAATATCCAGTTCATTTTTAGTGTGTGTGTGCAGTCTAGGGCTATCTTAAATACTTCGAAGCTTTGTTCGATGGGCATGGGATTCGATTATTAAAAGATATATATATATATATATATATATATGATTTTTTTTGTGCAAAATCAACTGACTCACTTTGTTAACTACAACAAGCAATGCCGTTTGTTATTTAAGATGAGGTTGGACTCGGCACTGACAGATTTGTGTTCATTGTGCTGCTTTTATAAAGCCTCAAATGACGGCTTACAATATTTCATGAAAGTGTTGTTTGTCTAAGATTTAAAAAGGTTTAAACTTTACAGCACTGACAAAGTTGAACAAAGTGCTGTACAAGTCCCACAACATAAAAAAAAAAATCTAATTCGAAGCTTCGGCCCCGAAGCTTCGAATTCCAAAAAAATATTCGAAGGTCAGCCCTAGTGCAATCTCTTTCTCTCGGAACGCAGTGCGCGCTCCGTAATAGTCAAGACTTGCGTTGCACGTAATTTTTTAATACATTTTTTTTTTTACTTTACATAACTTTTTAAAAATGATGAAAAATAAGAATTGTGTGAGAGAATAGTCATCTCAATTCTTAGAGAAAAATCATGATTCACATTTTAGCAAGAATCGTGCAGCCCTACAAGTTACCAAAGACGTTTCAAAATAACTGGAGAAACTCGCTGCGGCTCCTCCCTCTCAACACGAGCTGAAACTACCGCTTGGGCTTGAGAGGAGGGGGGGAGGGCCACACTGCTGTGAAGGGAGGGTGCGCTGTTTCGGCTGCTTCGGGGCCGAGCTTCGATTTTAATTCGAAGCTTCGAGGGAAAAAATAATAATATTAATTATTTTTTAATCTTATGTTGTGGGACTTGTACAGCACTTAACTTTGTTGTTTTTAAATGTGCTCTATAAATAAAGTGGATTGTATTAATTAATTAAGTAGCCCCTTTCGTGACTGTGACGCAGCCAACAAGGTTTCACTCGGCTGCGCTGCCTGGCTGCTCTCCAACGACATGACATAATTATGTTGCAACCTTCGTCTATCAAGCAAACAATTATATTATATTTAATTTATAATTATATCAGACAATGCACCTACAAAAGCAGATGATTACAATTAAATTAGTCAACTTGGTAACACATTAGTCATAGCAGCATAGGCATAGCCTTATTAATGTTTTGTGTGGCGTCGCCGTCGTGTACAACGATACTTACGTTTTTTAGGTGATTTGACAAAGTTGTTGTAGAGTTGTGATATGCCATTTTCTTCTGGCATATCGGGCACTCTGCTTTTTTGGGCATTGTCTTTGCATATTTTAAAGTGTAACCACACGTCTGATGACTTCTTCGTCGACATGTCTGCTGCACATGTCCTTGTCGTTTTCAACACAGATAATCTCCACATGCTTGTTGCAGAGAGGTGGAGTCGAGGCGCCGCTTACTTTAGTTTCATTGGAATGGAGGCAGGAAGGTGCCGCTTACGTTCGTTTCATTGGAATGGAGGCGCAAGATTTGAAGCAAAAAAAAATATATATATTTTTTTTTGTTCGAAGCTCGTGCCATCGAACGAAGCTTCGAAGTATTTAAGACAGCCCCGGCCGTTAGTGTCAACTAGCTATAGATCGAACCAAGTTGGCTAGCATGATGGTACGAGCGACGGGCCACACACACCCCTTTCGACTTTTTAGTAAACAAACGGAACATTAGCTGCCTTGTAGTGGCTGGGTCAGCTAACAAGAGAGGCTAACCTTAACTGGCAGGTAAAGCTCAGCTATATGGACTCTGTGTCCAACAACCTACAGCAGCAGCTCCAACTGGGTTAGGAAATACCTAAAAACACCCAACCTAACGAGTTAACGTGTTGGTGGCGTTTAATAACACTTTCACTGCCACACACGACAGACGGTTAACCCCTTTACTATCACACAACCGGGGTGTGTGGGGTTTAACCTGGCGTTTTAACCTGTTGTCGTGTGACAGTGAAACGGTTCATGTGTATATACTCTTTTTTAGACTATTTTTGTATCACAAAATGTATGTCCTAAATGTATAGATGTAGCAGTACTGTCCATCTGTATGTCGTGTGTGTTATGATGAATTGAAAATGGGGGACCCTGATGTAAACAAGACGAAAGTCTTTCTCTGGTCTGCATCCTCATAACAATTGTGTGTATTGAGCTGTACTGTATTGTACCCATTCTGCAATCTGTTAATAACATTTTCAATCAATCAATGTGTATTGTCGCAGTGAAAGGGGTTAAACCCCTAACCCTCTCTATAATAACCACCGTTAGTTGTGGCTCTAGCCGTTAGCATCACATAGCCTAGCTAGCTAGCTTAGCTGTAGCTGCTGTTACCTCGGTTCTCCTTCCGTGGGATCTGGAACTTCGACGTCTCCTTTGGCAGGTGTCTCTGGTGGAGCACCGCCGGACCTCGAACCGGACCGGGAGCGGGACCAGAGCCAGCCTGGCCCCCCCTGTGCTGCTCGGTGGACCCGGCTCGCCTCCTGCTAGCGGCGGCTACTAACCCCGACGGCGACCCTCCTCCTCCCCCTCTCCCTCCTCCTCTGCTGCCTTCCATCTCCAGCCTCCAACCAGACCGTCACCGCGTCTCAAGTTGAAGAAGAAGCCATGGGTTTCAGTGTCCAGTTTGTCCTGTTCCCTGGAAACAAACACACACACACTACTACTACTAGTTTACATACACTATAATAAAGCTGCTCGACACACAGACGGACTGTGTTAGGGTCTCATGGGCAGCGAGCTCTTCTTGGACACAGCAACACCACCGCCACCAGGCTGCTAAACAGACTGTCCGCCATGCTGCTGCTGCTCTGTGTTAGTTAGCGTCGGTCGTCGGAGCGACCATAGATATAGAGCGACGGTCGGAGAGAGAACAGCTATACCGGAAGTTAAACTGGCCAATAGGGTCCAGCTGCAGCGCCGTGGAATCCTCTCACTGGGGCAAGCCTGTGTGGCAGGCAGCCACGAGCCTACTGTCTATAGAAGCAGCTCGGCGGTGCGCTGTTTTAACACTAGAACAGCAGCCATGGAGAAAATGTTGTCACTGATTCCCGCCGGAAGGGGTCACATGACCCCACCGCTTATTATGAGAAATATGAGAAAAATAAACAGTGTAAACTATATAATTACCTCTTAATAAAAAAATATGAGGTTTACCACAGGTTTGAGTGACCAAAAAAAAAGATATATGTATATATAAATGGTAAATGGCTGCTTTTTTATATAGCGCTTTTATCCAAAGCGCTTTACAATTTGTTAATCACATTTTACCCATTCACGCACACATAAAATTGTATTAATGTCCGCCTTGGTTCGAACTGGTTATGCTTAGAGTTTGGAATCAGGGCTGGTGGTCTATCGCCCTGCTGAATGAATGAATGAATGAAAACTTTATTTAACAGATTGCAGAATGGGTACAGTACAGTACAGCTCAATACACACAATTGTTAAGGGGATGCAGACCAGAGAAAAACTTTTGTCTTGTTTACATCAGGGTCCCCCATTTTCAATTCATCAGGACATATATGACATACATGACATACAGATAGACAGTTACTGCTACATCTATACATTTATGACATACAAGATTTGAAAATACAGTACTGTTTGTGATACAAAAAGAGTCAAGAAAAGGGAGTATATACATTTGACGTAAAAACTGTACATTGGAGGAGGTTGGGTGGGGTTGTGTGGGGGGGGGGGGGGTTGGGTACATTGGGATATTGAAAACCATACTGGGTAATTTACATTGGGGGAAACACTGTACAAACAAGCAAAACTGTACATTGGGGGGGGGGAGGGGGGAGACACTGTACAAACAAGCAAAACTGTACATTGGAATATTGACAAAACCATACTTGGTAATTTACTGTACATTGGAGGGGGTTGGGTTAGGACCTTTACAGGGGCCAGTTTCGAATTGCAGTCTCCCGTAGGTGTCCCTTGAGAGCGGTTTTGAAAGTGGGTAGTGATTCACATTCCTTTACAGCTTTGATGTGGCATAATTGCGAAACGTGTTTAGTCCCTTGTTTGAGCCAAATCTGGGTTTAACATGATTTGTGGAGCTCCCTCTGGTGTTGTGATCGTGGTATTCCCTGACCTTTGGGAAGTATTTTGACATGTACATGGGTACCTTGGTCGTGTAGTGTATCTTGTAGACCAGGCCCATTGCAAGTTGCTGTACTCTGTCGTCTACTCTAAGCCATCCTAGGTTGTCAAAGTGGGCAGGGGTGAGGTGGGTTCTAGGATTAAGGTCAAGCAGTAGTCTGACCAGTTTGTTTTGAGATGTTTGTAATTTTGTTTTTAGCGCCTTTGAGGTGCTTTGGTACCATGAGGTGCAAGCATAGTCGTAGTACCCTTGAATGAGTGCTCCTGCCAGAGTCTTCAGGGTATTCTTGTTTACCAGAGAGGAGATCCGGTACAAGAATCTAGTTCGTTGGTTGACTTTTTTTATTACATTGGATGCCATTTTGTCACAGGAAAGATTTGCCTCTAGGATGGAACCCAGGTAGGTAATATCTTCTTTCCTTGTGACAATATTGTCACCCACTGTAACTGAGAAGCCGTCGGTCTTGCTGAGTTTGTTATTTGAACCGAAGAGAATGGACTCTGTTTTGCCCATGTGTAATGATAGTTTGTTATCAGCGAGCCATATGCATATTTTGCCTAGTTCCGAGCTGAGGGTTTTTTCAACCTGTAACTTGTTCTTGTCAGAGACCAGCAGGGCTGAGTCGTCCGCAAACAGGAACAAGTTGCAGTCACAAGCTGACGACATGTCATTTGCATAAATTAGGAACAGTAGCGGAATAAGAGGAGGGTCTCGTGTATTCTTGGGTTAGGTAGGGCCTAATTCGTGTGCGAGTTCTCTCTCTCTCCCTCTCTTGGATCAAATAACAAACTCAGCAAGGCCAACGGCTTCTCTTTTTTTTTGATCCACTTTTTCTCCCATTTTCTATATTTTCTCCCATCCCAATTTCGTATCATCCAATTCAACCCTCCCCTGTCACGAACGCTGTTTCTTGCCTCCCACAAGCCGGCTGCAATGTGGACTAAGTCATACATAGCACAAGTCCCCTCCGGTACTTGAGGTAACAGCAGTCGCATCTTTTCACCTGCGCAGCTCGATCTCTCAGTGGCGAGGAGTAACGCGTGGGAGGCTCACGCTGCCCCCGACACTTCCTGATTCTACTGCGCAGGCGCACCAACCGACCTGTAGGAGTCGCTGTCCACAACGCCCGATCCCCACCCATCAGTTTCCCACCCCCTAATACGGCCAATGTGTATTAGTATGAACGACCAGCTAAACTGAAAGCAATGTGGAGCGCTGGGCTCGAACAGGCAAGCCCAGCGTCTCCGTCATTCGTGGCGAGCGCCTTGCCCACTACGCCACGTAGCCGCCTATCCAACGGCTTCTCTGTTACAGTGGGTGACAATATTGTGACAAGGAAAGATGAAATTACCTCTGGGTTCCATCCTAGAGGCAAATCTTTCCTCTGCCAAAATGGCAACCAATGTAATAAAAAAAAGTCAACCAATGAACTCGATTCTTGTACCGGATCTCCTCTCTGGTAAACAAGAATACCCTGAAGACTCTGGCAGGAGCACTCATTCAAGGGTACTACGACTATGCTTGCACCTCATGGTACCAAAGCACCTCAAAGGCGCTAAAAACAAGATTACAAATGAAGTATCTTTCACTCCATTTATATCTAAGTTCTGTGATCGTATAGTCTACTCTTCTCTCTGCATTGCTTGCATTTCAGGTGGTTCAGTTCTATTAAGGAAAACGCAGACTAGGTGGTCTGAATCAAACAAACTGCAGTGTTTATTTCCATTCTTAATAAAACATCTCTATGAATCAAACACGTACATGGTCTTCTTGGTATATCTAATTGTCTCTTTGATGAGGCAGTTGGTCCATGCTCGGATCAGCTGCGGCCGTCAGAGCGTTCTTCTCCTGGGGTTGGTTGTCTCGGCAACCCTGGTCTCCGTGATTCTCCAAGCTGGGAGCGCTTGATTCCGTCTCGGCGGAGTCTGGTGGTTGCCAAGGCAACTCTTCTCCGCGATTTCCTGACGCAGCGCGTTTTCCTCCTCTCAGGATCGTCTTCCCAGCGTCTCTCTCCGTGGCAGGATCCCCTGCTGCGAAGCGATCGTCTGTCATCGGGTGTCAGTGGTTCTGAGTCTCCGGCTCGGCTCTCGAGTCGCCGGCTTCTCCGTCTGTCTGGTTGCGTCTCAGCGCTCCAGGTCTGTCCCTCAGTCTCCAGGTTCCTTCTGTGTGTGTCTCGCTCCGTCTCTCTCCCCTCCATCATTCAACCTGCAGGTTTTATAGAGAAGAGAGAATCCCCCCCCGCCCTTGCGCCATCCAGTGCCGTCACCCCAGAGAGCATGCTTTTCTATTGGCTAGAAGGTCTCCCCTCTAAGTGACAGTCATTTGGGTCTTGCGAAACAGCGTTACAAGGTGACCTTACAGAGGGGACATGAACTAGTTTCCTTTTAGAATGATTTACCCAAGTGTCCCTGAATGCGACCCTCATACAGATGGAAATATAGTACCCACTCAACCTAACAGTGGGTATCCCAGAATGGCCTGTTTGGTCTGCTAGCTAAAGTAAACAGAACTCTTCTCTGCTGGCCTTCAGGCTGTCACTTTTTGACTTAAAGTTAGTTATTGGGCGCACCATCCCTGTTCGTTGTGTGGAGGAAGATGTGTCATCTGTTTGCCATTTGATCTGTTCTTATTTTTATGGCACTCTGGGCTTTTTCCTATAGCTGCTAGGTGAAGGGTGAAGGGTTGCACTGTTAGCTTTTGACTGAATTCTCCTGTGGCCTTTTCCTGAAACCGCTAGATGATTTTGATCCCTCCTGTAATGCTTATACGGTTCATTTTGATCAATTTAATTTATGACACAAACATCACAAAACAAACTGGTCAGACTACTGCTTGACCTTACTCCTAGAACCCACCTCACCCCTGCCCATTTTGACAACCTAGGATGGCTTAGAGAAGACGTCATAGTACAGATTCAGAGTTTTATTTGCCACATGGAAACAATACAATCATAGAGTTTTTCATACAAAATCATAAATACCATACCATGGGCAAAAGGAGCAGGAAGAAGAATAAATCTTATAGTTACCTGCCCCTTATTCCTAAACTAAACAAGTATTACTTGATGGTCGGCGTACAACCTAATTTACACAAAATAATAATCAATCAATCAATCAATCAATCAATCAATCAATCCAATAACACACGCTCACTTAAAACAGTGCACCTCCGAGCTGCTTCTATAGAAAGTAGGTTCGTGGCTGCCACAGGCATGCCCCTTGAGAGGATCCTCCGGCGCTGCAGCTGGACCCTACTCAAACTGGCGGCAGTCAAGGAAGCTATCAAAGAAGGAAGGGTCATGTCCCATTATATCCAATCGGATGAATACAGGTACACAATAAAATAAAAACATAACAAAGACCACACACAAAAAAAGAACAAAGATTACATTTAACATTTTATAAATGAGATGAATGGTCTCATAGACCTCTCACGCGATGTCATAGACGTCTTTATTATGGCTTTGATTGATTGAAAATTGTAACAGATTGCAGAATGGGTACTGATTGATTGATTGAACATTTTATTAACAGATTGCAGAATGGGTACAATACAGTACAGCTCAATACACACAATTGTTAAGGGGATGCAGACCAGAGAAAGACTTTCGTCTTGTTTATATCAGGGTCCCCCATTTTCAATTCATCATAACATTTATGACATACACGACATACAGTACTGTTACATCCAGACATTTGTGACATTCAAGATATAGAAATATACAGTACTGTTTATTTACAGACAGAGTTTTTAAAGAGAATATATATACATTTGAGGGGGAGGAAACTGTACATTGGGGGGGGGGGTTGGCCATTTACGGGGCCAGTTTCGAATTGCAGCCTCCCGTAGGTGCTCTTTGAGAGCGGTTTTGAAGGAGGGTAGGGATTCACGTTCTTTAACGGCTGTGGGTAGGGCGTTCCACATGGTTGTGGCATAATTGTGAAACGTGTTTATTCCCTTGTTTGAGCCGAATCTGGGTTGGACATGATTTGTGGAACTCCCTCTGGTGTTGTGGTCGTGGTATTCACTGACCTTTGGGAAGTATTTCGACATGTACATGGGTACCTTGGCTATACTAGGTTCCTGCATTACCTCCGGGGACCACATTCTAGGACCCTAGTTTTCATGCTGCTGTTTCAGGACCATATATTTCTAGGACACCCCTAGTTTTCAGGACCATATATTTCTAGGACACCCCTAGTTTTCAGGACCATATATTTCTAGGACCCTGGTTTTAAAGGTTTATTCCACCCTGCAACACCGGGAAACGTAATCACTTTTTTCTTTAGAAGGACTTTAAAATGTACAGTAATAACACCAGGACATTTTATTACTTTTCAAAATGCAATTACTTTTTCCTTTAGAATAACTTAAAAATAATAATAATAATGTTGTAATAATACCAGGAAATGTAATAACATTTTCCTTCAGAAGGACTTTAAAATGTAATAACACCAGGAAATGTAATAACTCTTTCCTTTAGAATGGACTTTAAAATGAATAACACCGGGAAATGTAATACCTTTCTTCTTTAGAATGGACTTTAAAATGTAATGAAAACGGATAAGGTAATACATGTGTGGAACAGATAATGTAACAACTTTTACTGTCTATCTGTATGTCGTGTGTCATATATGTTATGATGAATTGAAAATGGGGGACCCTGATGTAAACAAGACGAAAGTCTTTCTCTGGTCTGCATCCCCTTAACAATTGTATGTATTGTATGTAATCTAGTTATAATAGGGAAATAGCCCTTTGTTATACCAAATACCATTGAGGTGTCACCAGGTACAATGATTCCTGTCTGACCTTTTCTGGTGGTAACAGGTAACACTTTGATTAGCCATGGTCCCACCCCCTTCCAACCTTGTTGTGATCTTTGTTACTGTGGTGGCCCCCACTTAATGTCAGCGACTTCGGGTTCCTGAGAAGCGCTTTATAAATGCAATGAATTATTATTATTATTATTATTATTATTATTATTATTATTATTATTATTATTATTATTATTATTATTATTATTATTATTATTATTATTATTATTTGTGTGCCTGGCACTGCCACCAAGCAGTCATATACAGACATGTCTGTCAGTGACAGCAGTGGGCCTGTCATTTTTGGCCTCCTCCTTTAATCTTGAGAACCTCTTATCAGAGCCCACCAGCCCGCTCACACAACACCACCAGCCACGTCCATGCCCAGCTGTCCGTCTGTCCTTTCTACTTTAGACTGAACCGTGAGTTGTGCTGTCTGAATTTTTTATCCACCAAAAAGAAATGCCACTGAGAGTACTATCAGCACAGTGTACTGTTCTGATGCGGGAAAAGACATCACATGCCCGCGACCAACGTCTACAGCACCTCAGAACAAGACTGTACGATGTTAGATATACCCCCTCACCTCAAGACCCAACACACACACAGAGATACAGATACAGTGCTGAGATTATTAATTTGTTGTTATTACACACACACACACACACACACACACACACACACACACACACACACACACACACACACAAGACACATGGACCCTGCATTTTTTATTGTGATGTTACCTACTAAGATAAGATGATCCTTTATTAACCCCCTTGGGGAAATTCTGGTGGCAAAGCAGCATGGGGGGGGAGACGCTGTCTGTATAATGACAATAAAGACTCTAGAAATATTCTATTCTATTTAATTTTATTAAAGCACTTTGGTTTGTGCTTAACACTTTCTCCGCCAGAAACGTCATACAACGGGTTTCAAGTTCATGCGAATTCTGCCAGATCACGGCGTACGACGTTATTCTGATCATATTTCATATTTTCGCCATGGTATTCATATTTCACTCACAGAGCCTTGTCAGATGCTGTCTGAGCCGGAACAACTCTGCAACGCTTCAATACTGCCACCTGGTGGCTGATCGGCGAGTTGCCAAACCGGACATGCTCGTTGGAGCTCGGTCCGTCCCCTAAATCCGTCCGGCCACTCGTTTATCGTCGCGGGACTCAAGACACACACCGTGGATATGGATCGTTGCCATAACTCAATAATCTACATGATTTGGGCGTATATTAGTATTATACAAACCGGAAATGTATCGCCTCGATCCCATCACATAACTGGGATCTGTTTGCTCCAGTATCATCCCCCATCGCTAAGAGGAAGCTGCCGTGAGTTTCAGCGCTTTTGATTATTATTATCCATACAAACTGCTCTGATCTATTATATCACCCATACTACATGAAGCATTTAACGACGATCACGGAATTATAAACGACCCCCCCCCCCCCCCCCCCGTTCACCCGCGCATGATCAGTCATAACGTTTAGGACCATGTACAGTTGAAATTTTTAATATAGCGTTGATCGGTATCAAACGGCATTTGATAATCTAATATATGCATTTATGCCTATATCTCACGTTCTAGGAATTACTGCAGAAAACGATAAAAACATATTTATACTCTAGACGATATTTTCGTATGAATGTGTGAATGAAAAAGTAAAACGTTCCTACATCCTGAACGATAGATAATCGATGTTGAATGGGCCATAGTAATGTCAATTTAGCAATACAATTTAAAAAGTTATAGCCCTGCAAAGAAGGTGAACATCTCCATAGACTTACAGTGCTGGCAGTGATCAAACATCGATGGATATAAGCGTGGCAGTTAATGTGTTAAGGTCAACGAGGTCAAGCTCCTGTCTGTACACGCTGGCAGAAGACGAGCCAAACTAATTTCAATTAATATCTGAAACTACTAACCTTCATACCATCTTTTACTATTATCCACTTTACTACTACTACCTACTATGCTAATAATGTCTATACTTCTATGCATTGAAAACTTTATTAACAGATTGCAGAATGGGTACAATACAGTACAGCTCAATACAAACAAAAGAGAATGAAGACCAGAAAAATACTTTTGTCTTGTTTACATCAGGGGTCCTGAGGAGAGATAACGATAGGTTATGTATATAACCTAGTTATATGAGTACTGGCTGAGCGTCTCGCTCTTTCGCCATATTGAGATATACCTCATCTCCAGTACCTACTGTACTTCATTAATGAAAACAAAGCACCCATGCACTTGACCAGGCATGGTCACACTCGCCCTTCCTCGGGAAAAAGTTTTCCATCAAGAAAAACCCCACCAAGGGACCTCAGGGCGCGCTAAGAGCGAGACGCAGCCAGTACTCATATAACTAGGTTATATACATAACCTATCGTTATATATTCATACTGGCGAATCGCAATGTACAAATGTACCCCCTGAGGACCCGCAAGCCCTACCACCAGGGGGGAGGGGAGTCCTGTGACCCCCCCTTCCTAGTGAAGAGGGCGCGGCAGTCAACTCCACCAAAGTGCGAAAAAGGGGAAACTAGAGACCCCTAAAAACGCACAGCACAGGCGGGACCACGTGTGACACATCACCTCGTGGCACACACCCACACACCCCTGCTAACCCACCGAAGGGCGGGACGCAGGGGAGGTCCCAGACCTCAGAACCGCCTGGGAGACAGAACCCCCAGTCATGTCCATGAGGTAAAACCTAACGAAGGGACCCGGGGAGGACTAGGAGGCCGCAGCACAGATGTCCTCCACCGAGGCCCCCCGTAACAAGGCGGCAGAGGCCGCCACCCCATGAGTGGAGTGCGCCCTGACACCCCCAGGGGGGGCCAGCCCAGCCAACGTGTAGCAAAGGGCAATGCCCTCGCACAACCAATGTGACAGGCGCTGTTTCGACAGTGCCTTACCAGCGCGAGAGCCACCGTAACAAACAAAGAGCTGATCGGTAGCCCTGAGGTCCTGAGTCCGGCTGAGGTAAATCCCCAAAGCCCGGACTGGACACGACAGGTGAAGGCTCGCCTCTAACTCACCAGCGCGAGGAGGCAGATGAAACGCCTGAACCACAATATCCCTGGAGCGAAAAAAGCTACGGATATTTTTTGGCACGAAGACTGGATTAGGCATCAGAGTCGCACCGCTATTGACACGAATAGACAAGCACTCAGGCCGCACCGAGAGAGCACAAAGCTCACCCACGTGCTTAGCGGAGGTGATGGCCAGCAGGAACGCAGTCTTGAAAGACAGCTGTTCCAAAGACGCCTGCTCAAGAGGCTCAAACGGGGCCTCGGACAACCGGCCGAGGACCAGTTGGAGGTCCCAACTCGGAGACAGAGAACGTTTCACCGGCTTAAGGCGCCGAGCGCCAAGCAGGAAACTCTTCACAAGAGGGCGGCTGAACAACGTAACGCCCTCGAACCCCACATGACAAGAGGATATAGCCGCGTCATATAGGGAGACGCATGGACGTGGCTTGGTCACGTGCAAGTGAGTGCATTTGTTTGTTTCGTGTGCACATTATGTGCAAGGAGATAAGAGGTTATCTCATTGGCAGAGCGAGACGCTCAGCCAGTATTCATATAACTAGGTTATGAAATAACCTTTCGATATACAAATGCCATAATTCAAGGTTTCTCAGTGCTGGCCTGCAAAGTAATTAAAAAGTGTCAGTAAACAGATAACAGATAAAGGAGGTACCAGCTCACAGTGAATCATTGTTCAATTGTAACTGAATTAGACATTCCTGAAGAAGATACACATTTTCTAGTTTCAGCCAGTTTTAGCCCAAGGTCCCAGCAACTGGCCATGTCTCCCGGAGAAGCCATATTTGGAACCCAACTCTCGTTGGTGGAGTTTAAAACCATCAGTGGCTTCATGGAAGGTAGAGCAGTCGTCTGGTAATCCAGAGCTTCCCGGTTAGATTCCCGCTCCTCCCGGGCAGTTGGCACCTTGCATGGTTGCCTCCGCCGTCGGTGTGTGAATGTGTGAGTGAATGGGTAAGATGTGAGGAACAAATTGTACAGCACTTTGGATAAAAGATGTTATATAAATGCAGCCATTTACCATTTACCATTACACAGTGGGACTTACGGAATGAATGCTTATATCCTGCTTACTTACTGTCATTATTCTCTCTTTTTTGCTGCATCAATTCTGTACTTTGGTTAATAAAACGTGCATTAAACTTAGTAGTTAGTACACAGTAAATTTCGCAGAGTAAATTTTACTCAAACTGTGTCCATTTGAGCCCAAGTGAGTAAAATTTTACTCAGTTTGAGTAAAATTTACTCTGCGGAATTTATACTTTCCCCGGACAATAATAATAATAATAATAATAATAATAATAATAATAATAATAATAATAATAATAATAATAATAATAATAATAATAATAATAATAATAATAATAATAATAATAATAATAATAATAATAATAATAATAATAATAATAATAATAATAATAATAATAATAATAATAATAATAATAATAATAATAATAATAATAATAATAATAATAATTTATTAATATTAATAATAATAATAATAATAATAATAATAATAATAATAATAATAATAATAATAATAATAATAATAATAATAATAATAATAATAATAATAATAGAAACTGTTGAAACTTGGGTGCTGCAGTGGTGAGTGCATATAGTAGAGACATATTAGTATAGTAGGTATAACATAGGCAAGGAAGATTATTTAGTGGAAGGGTGAATGATAGTAGAAGACAGTAAGAAGGTTAGTTGAATTTTTTTTTATTCTTTCATTTCACATATTGATTGAAGTGTGTTTTTAGTCGACGTCGAAAGATTGGTCGGGTTTCGGCTGTCTTAACTGTGGTGGGAAGTTAATTCCACCATTGTGGAGCAAGGACAGAGAATAGGCAGCATCTCTTTGATGTAGGCTTTAGAGGGTTAATGAATTGATGTGTAGCACCTGTGTATGTAGGAAGTGTTAGTTAATGATGTGTAGCACCTGTGTAGGAAGCGTTAGTTAATGATGTGTGGCACCTGTGTAGGAAGTGTTAATTAATGATGTGTAGCACCTGTGTAGAAAGTGTTAGTTAATGATGTGTAGCACCTGTGTAGGAAGTGTTAGTTAATGATGTGTAGCACCTGTGTAGGAAGTGTTAATTAATGATGTGTAGCACCTGTGTAGAAAGTGTTAGTTAATGATGTGTAGCACCTGTGTGGGAGGTTAGTTAATGATGTGTGGCACCTGTGTAGAAAGTGTTAGTTAATGATGTGTGGCACCTGTGTAGGAAGTGTTAATTAATGATGTGTAGCACCTGTGTAGGAGGTTAGTTAATGATGTGTAGCACCTGTGTAGGAAGTGTTAGTTAATGATGTGTAGCACCTGTGTGGGAGGTTAGTTAATGATGTGTGGCACCTGTGTAGAAAGTGTTAGTTAATGATGTGTAGCACCTGTGTAGGAAGTGTTAATTAATGATGTGTAGCACCTGTGTAGGAGGTTAGTTAATGATGTGTAGCACCTGTGTAGGAAGTGTTAGTTAATGATGTGTAGCACCTGTGTAGGAAGTGTTAGTTAATGATGTGTGGCACCTGTGTAGGAGGTTAGTTAATGATGTGTGGCACCTGTGTAGGAAGTGTTAGTTAATGATGTGTGGCACCTGTGTAGGAGGTTAGTTAATGATGTGTGGCACCTGTGTAGGAAGTGTTAGTAATGATGTGTAGCACCTGTGTGAAGCCTGATGTGAGGCTACCAGGTACATGAGGGCCTATTGGCCAATCAGAGGGTTCTTTACCTGCTGAGTTACAAAGTAGGTAGCATATGCCCCTTTTCCACTGCATGGTACCTACTCGACTCTACTCTATTCTACTCGGCATTTTCGGTTTTCCATTACCAAAATACCTGGAACCGAGTACTTTTTGGGTTCTTTTTTAGTCCCTGCTCTGTCGAGGTTCCAAGCGAGTAGATCTGGTACCAGAAAAGTGACGTGAAACACTGCAGACCACTGATTGGTCAGAAGAGAGAAGCGTCACACGTTGGAGCGTCTGCACAAAAACAGAAAGCCGCCGTCTTTAATGCCTCGCTTAGGATTCATTATTTGTTTGCAGCAGGAACAAGTGCAATAAACAAAAAAGGATACATTCACTGTGTATTCTGCCTCATTTATTGATGAAACAAAACCGACATCAACACAATTTACCACCGAGCGGAGAGTTTACTCTCACAAAAAGATAGCTGATTTGTTAAGCTTGTTGTTAGCTTAGGTGCTAATGTGCTTGCGTTTTACCATGGCTAGTGTACATAGCGTGATCAATATAACTCGCTATTGATTGTTTGTACTAGTAACGTTAATGCTAGTAGAATAGACACAATGTGAGGTAATCACAATCCATTTTAAACCGGTTATTACCTAATGCTAACGTTAGCAGATAGACGTGAGAGGTAACGTTAAAGCTTGTTGTTAGCTTACGTGCTAATGTGCTTGCGTTTTACCATGGCTAGCGTACATAGCGTGATCAATATAACTCGCTATTGATTGTTTGTACTAGTAACGTTAATGCTAGTAGAATAGACACAACGTGAGGTAATCATCATCCATTTTAAACCGGTTATTACCTAATGCTAATGCTAACGTTAACGTTAGCAGATAGACACGAGAGGTAACGTTAAAGCTTGTAGAATAGACACAATGAGAGGTAATGTTAACGTTAGCAAAATAGACACGAGAGGTAACGTTAACGTTAGCAGAATAGACACAACGAGAGTCTGGTTAATGTTGTTATTGATTGATTGATTGAAAACTGTGTTTTACTCTGGCTTGATCCAAGCCCTCACGGACATAGCTATGCTGGAGCTCTCATGCTGTACGCCAGCGGCCCCGCCTCCCCACACGGAGACAAACGGAGTACTTAGTACCTGCAGTGGAAAAAGAACGAAGTACCAGGTACCTAAAGCGTGTAGAGTAGGGTAGAGTCGAGTAGGTACTATGCAATGGAAAAGAGGCATATAGTGAAGCTCTGTAAGTGTTTTTGTTAGTTCTGTTTATATTATTGTGAGTTATTGTGGAACTCATTTTATATTGTAGGTATTTTTGTTTTGTTATTTATTTAGCTTGTGGCACCTTTTGTAAATGAATGTCACCTCTGCGCCTTGGGAGGCCGGTGAATAAAAACACCATACTTTCTGAGGAGTTCTAGAAAGAACCCCGCCACACGAGTGCTTCCGCGGTTAGTCCAGGGAGCCTGTAGCCACACGAGTGCTTCCGCGGTTAGTCCAGGGAGCTTGTCGCGACACAGTGTTGCCGGTCGGGGGGCCGCTGGTTAACCACACTTCATCTTCCTCCCCTGTGGTTAGACCAACAGAGTCTTCGTTACATCCTGCTTTGGTGTTCGGCGACTTCAGTGTCATCATGTCCACGGCCTCAGAGCCATGCATGCAGAGCCGGTTTTTGGCATAGGCAGTATAGGCAAATGCTAAGGGCGCCACCACCCAGAGGGGACGCAACAAATGAGAAAAGAAAAAAAAAAGAGTTTCCATTTAAAGAATGTTTTACTAATACTACTAGTTAACACTGTTATTTCTGAATATGAAATAACCCCACAACAACCAGCATAACTCTATAGCATAGCCTATTAAATAATAATAATTTCTTAGTTAATGTCACCCGCCCCCCTCCAGCCAGGCAAATAGACTTTACCTGCGCTCCCCCTCTCTGGGCAATGGTAAAGTGTGGCTATCTGACGTGACCCTCACATTATATGCTATGAAAACAAAAGTGTGAGTGCATGTTTTATTGGTAGTGAATAAACTGGGAGGCAAGGGGGGGCGCCAGCTAAAATCCTGCCTAGGGCAGCCAATTGGTCAGAGCCGGCCCTGCATGCATGTACCCGTTCCTTGTTTGCTCTGTTCTGGTTCGTCTTCCCAGAGAGCACTTTCACAGGTCTTAGACAAAATGTGATATTTATAAAAACAATAGCTTACCTTGTGGCTGGTCTGGCACGACAAAAAGAGGCGAGGGAGTCTACTAACCTTCTTACTGTCTTCTACTATCATGCAGTTTTCCACTAAATAATCTTCCTTGTCTATATTACTACCTACTATTGTCACATATTTTAAACTTGGATACGTGAGAGTTGTAATAAGATATTTAAAGATAAAAAGAGATGAAACACTTTTGAGGGTATTTATTATAAAAAGTGAACAAGCAAGGTACAATTGAAATCAAGTTGGTACAACCGGCCGGTCGTGTAGAAAAGATAATGCAGTCAAGTCAGTGTCCCGTCAGTCCGTCCAGTCAGTCCAGCAGTGTCCAGAAAAAAGCAAAAGCAGCAGACGTGCCCCTCCTTCCCCGTCCGAGTGTTTTATTAGCGACCCCATAGTCCAGTGTGTCTATAACCTCGTTCCCAGCTTTATCTCGTGAGATAAAGCCTGGTAAAGCACTACGGCCAAAAGTGTGAATCGGGTAGAATGTCCCTTTCCTGGAAGCTGCCTCCGAATGGACCAATCACGACACGGACACGGTGTTCATGAAAATGCATTCCCCCCAGAAACAACCTCGTCATCGCCACCTCGTCCCACTAGCCTCCCTCGTCCAGCCTCACGATACAAAAGGCTGGGAGATTTAGGAGACTGTCCATGACACTCGTTGAAAGTGAACGTTATCAGCATTGCTTGGGGCTTGGGCTGATCGCTATACTGAACATTGGTAAAACCAAGGAGCTGATCGTGGATTATAGGAGAGGACAGCAGGAGACACACACACCACTGATGATTAACAGGGCTACCATGGACAGGGTGAGCAGCTTTAAGTACCTGGGGGTCCACATCTCAGAGGATCTGACATGGTCAACACACATAGACACAGTAGTAAAGAAAGCGAAGCAGCGCCTCTTCCACCTGAGACAGTTAAGGAAGTTCAGAGTATCGGGGAAGATACTCCAGTCCTTCTACTCGGGAGCTGTAGAGAGCATCTTGACCGGAAACATCACTGCCTGGTATGGAAACAGCATGGCACAGGACAAGAAGGCCCTACAGAGAGTGGTGCGCTCAGCCGAGCGTACCACGGGTATTGCGCTACCTCCCCTACAGGCTCTATACAACAAGAGGTGCAAATCCAGAGCCTGCAGGATAATGAAAGACCCCCACCACCCCAATAACAGTCTGTTCCAGCTGCTGAGGTCAGGCAGACGCCTGCGAACCCCAGCTACTAGGACGGAGAGGCTTAGGCTCAGCTTCTTCCCCCAGGCCATCAGAGCAGGGGCGTATTTCCCACGGGGGACATTGGATTGGGTCCCCCCCATTTTTTCAGAATGCAGTTATGTCCCCCCCCCTTCTGACTACCTGTCCTACTATTATGCAAAGAGGAGTAGATGGGGGTCGCATTCTTTCCCTTATCTAGAGCTAAACCAGCAGCAGTGACGACACCAGCAGTGTGTGTGTGTGTGTGTGGTGCGTTCCTGAAATCAACTGAGAGTGCACTCGCTATTTGCATATCAATAGCGCCGGTCGTCAGGTGTGTTAAATACGACCGGCGCTATTGATATGCAAATAGCGAGTACTTATCTGGGCTTGCACTTAGTAGTTAGGAGCACTTAGGAGTTCAAAAGTGCGTTCATTCTCAGCACTCTGTTATAACGGCGTTCAAAGATGTGCCAGATTTCATATGTATTTCAGCCGAAAACCCAGTTAAAATACACCGTAAACAGGCTTTAAAATTATGTGGAAAACCAACCGATCTGGCAACGCGCCTGTCAACCCCTGCTACGTCATCAGACTCATCACAACAACAGCTGAATCTGCGTCTGCGAGCAGAAGCTGAGCGCTGCGCAGCAGCAGGTCGAGAGCAGCACTCGCTCAGAGTCAGACTCTACCTCTTGACGTCGGTGCTTGGGGATTTAAAATAGTTTAACGTTAAAGTCAGTACTGACTCAGACGGAAACAATCTAACGTTTGTCTGTAAACTTTGTCCACCCGGTTTCGAAGAAGCAAGTCCCCACATCGACGCGACCGCGACGACGTCGACAGCAACATTGAGAATATGCAAACGTCCTGTTTTAGTTTTCATAATAAAGACAATTCAAGCAAAGTTGTTCCTCATGTTTTTGAAAATATACTGTAGAGATGAAAGCGTTATGGAAATGCCAGTATTCTGATTGCTGTCTGTGTGGTTCAATATTTAAAAAAAATAATAGTTTGCAGCAACGTATTGAAAAAAGAACTAACAAAATGGGCCGTTCAATATCTCCTTTAAATATGTTCGAAATGTCAAACAGACCTGGGTACCTACAGGCTACAGTCTATCACTACTTTTGGGAATCTAAGTGTTTATCCAGGTTCTGGGGCCAAGTGATTGATTGATTGAACACTTTATTAACATATTGCAGAATGGGTACAGTATAGTACAGCTCAGTCATGAATTGAAAATGGGGGACCCTGATGTAAACAAGACGAAAGTCTTTCTCTGGTCTGCATCCCCTTAACAATTGTATGTATTGAGCTGTACTGTATCAGGGTCCCCCATTTTCAATTAATCAGGACATACATGACATACAGATAGACAGTACTGCTACATCTATACATTTATGACATACCAGATTTGCAAATACAGTACTGTTTGTGATACAAAAAAGATACAAAAAATGCGGTATTGCACCCCTGGTATTTAAAAAAAAATCTAGGTAGAGAGGGGGGGCTGCCATTAAATTTTGAACCTGAGAGTGCTGGTCTGGCTTCATATGACACACATGACATACAGATAGACAGTACTGCTACATCTATACATTTATGACATACCATAGCTTTTGTTGTTGTTGTTGTTGTCATATTCAATGGAAGTATTGTAACATCCTTGTATTGTAAATACATTTCACAATGGGAGCCATCAGAGATGAAAGGCGTTCCTACTGGTTTAGATTAGGATAATTGTTTTTTGGTTGTTTGAACCCTGGAGATCTCTGAATGCAATGTAATTCTGTATGTATGAGCTCAGTGTGTCGTTTACATGGAGAAATGGCGCCACCGCCTGGGAAAATGCGGTATTGCACCCCTGGTATTAAAAAAAAATCGAGGTAGAGAGGGGGGGGGGCCCCCCCTAACCCCCCCCAGCGACGTCACTCGCCACGCCCACAAATCTGTCCCCGGCACACCTGGAGAGAGAGTTACGCCACTGCATCAGAGCCTTGAACAATGAACATTGAGTGCCACAGAACACTGAACTATCCACACACAAGCACACATGAGCACACACACGACACGCATGCTGTGCACGCTCACACACTAGCAGCCACTTTAACAAGAGCGGGCACACACTCATGCCGCACACACGCACACTTATGGCCAAGAGGAAAGGCCACTTTAAATTAGTATAACAACAGGAACAGTGTATTGCACTACTAAAGCTACCTAGCATGTCCTATATGCTCTGTAAATAACTATGTACAGATACCGAGATGTCACACCATGTTACCTGTTACCTGTTTATTGCACAATGTTGTTTTTTTATTGGATTCTATTATATGTTGTACCACTGTATTGCACATCGTCGCGGGCAAGACCACCCGCATTTCATTGTATACTTGTATGCCGTGACAAATAAAACTCTTGACTTGACTTGACTTGAACCCATTTGGCTGGGTTAGGGGGAGGCAGCAAGTCATGGGTGGGAATCTGGCGTTGTGGACAGCGACGCCTACAGGTCAGGTCTGGGCACCTGCTCAGCGGAGGCAGGACTTGATGAAGGCAGCGTGACCTCCCACGCGTTACACTTCACCAATGAGAGTCCTCGCTGCCAGGTGAAAAAAGAGTCACTGACTGTCGCCGCGCGTGTCGGAGGAAGCGTGTGGATGACTTCAGGGTTCCCTTGTACCGACCAGTAGGAGAACATGCGCACAACAACCAGGTAGGGGAGGGGGGGAATTGGCACAACGACTAAATTGGGACGGGGAGAAAACAGAGAAAAATCTGAGAAAGAGAGGATAAAAAAAAAAAAGTGAACGTTAACTTGAATAATTATTTAATTTTCATATATTAATCCTGTAAGATTCAGATTGTTAGAAGTCAATCCTGTCGGCAAACAAGCGAGAACATCCCGGTCATGTAGCAAATTCTTCAGGCAAAGCCGTTGCAGTGGCTAAAACAAGGAAATATTGTGCACTTCACACGTTTCTATAATTGTTTTGTTGAAAATGTCCGCTGATAACTCCATTGTCTTGTTTTCGAGATTTACAAGCGTCTGCTTGTTGTTTCGCTGGGGACTATAAACAGAACTGGGGCTGACCGGAAACGGAACGCCTGTAGCCGGTACTTCTGTACTTCTGTTTTCACACTTTAGGAGGCATAGCTTTTCCAGCCTAGTGTGTCTGTGTCTTTGTGCTGAGTGCACGTTGTGTGTCTTTGTGTATTGGTCAGCCTGTATGTCCGCCGTGCATGAGTGCGTGGTACGCACATTTACGTGCACATAATGTGCGTGTGTCTGTCTTATTGATAACGATCTGTGATTGATGGAGAGTGTGGTATTTCGCTAGTCATATATTCAGCGACTTGTGGCATTTCGTGTCAAGTGAGTTTTATTTATTATGTGTAATGGGGAGGGGCTATGTGTCTTGGGAGGCAAACGAGGATATTATAGCATGTGTGTGTGTGTGTGTGTGTGAGTTTTGTGTGTGTGTTAGTTTTTGTGGAGTGAGGGGATGTGCCATTTGATAACGGTCTGTGGTGTAGCCATCTGGCGAGCTTGTTATGACGTTTGGTGTAATTTATTTGATCCAGGCTATTGTGGTGTTCTGGCTTCGCTGTGTATAGTGTGGGGTGAGTTTGTGGGGAGAGGAGATGTGCACTGATAACGATCTGTGAGGGCCTTGCAATGCTGTGTGGGGGAGAAGAAGAGAGAGAGAGAGAGAGAGAGAGAGAGAGAGAGAGAGAGAGAGAGGAGAGAGAGAGAGAGAGAGAGAGAGAGAGAGAGAGAGAGAGAGGAGAGAGAGAGAGGAGAGGGAGAGAGAGAGAGAGAGAGAGAGAGAGGGAGAGAGAGAGAGAGAGAAGGTGACTCTCCACCTCCCTGCTAACCGGCCCATTTTCTCTGTTGCACGTGCAAGGAGGAGGGGTGTCTGAATCTCACCTCAGACAGAGAGTCGCCGGTTCGAATCTCGCCTCCGACGTGTCATGTTAAGGAAAGGAATCCCTGTTACATACACTGATCGAGTTGTGGAATACGTTGTGGGTACAATCAATCAAATTGCATGCATGTTGAGAAAACGGTTACAAATCGCAAATTTGTACCTGTGGACTCGGTCCTGCGCATCAGCACCAGGAGGTGCAATGTTAAACCTCTCCTGCTATGGTGCAGCTTATCATCCCTTGATTCCTTGTGCAATATTCCGTGTCATATTTATTTACTCCATTTACCATAAACCAGTTTACTGGGCATATATTCTCTAGCAGACAGAGAGCATGTCTCTCCAACCAACACTGCAATAGTGCTCACTATTTATTTATTTATTTATTCATTGGAACTTTTTAACTTCAGCGCTGACTTTCATTGTTTGTTTGTTGTATTGGTTGTCCTTTTTATGGTTTTTTATTGTCTGTCAACTGCACTGAGCTACGGGCAGGGGTGCAGTGCTGGGCAAACGGCGGCAAACGGCGTTTGCCTTCGTCACTGAGGCCGAAGTGCGCGCATCCTATTATTATGCAAAGTCTAGGTGATAAAATGACTCGTCGCGCCACTTATCACTTAGACTTTGCATAATAATAGGATACCGACAACCAAATACAAGCCCTGTAGGTGTGGTGGGGGTTGCTTGATCTCCCGACTTCACTGGAAGGATGAGACAAGGTGTATCCTCTGTTTTGTGCGCAACAGAGGGGGGGGGGGGGGGGGGGGTATGGGGGGGTGCTAAAGGTGAGCGATAAAGTGGCAGTCAGGAGAATGAGGCTGGCAGGTCACTGCCAGAGACACCATGAGATGCCAACCAGCAACTTGTGCTGTGGGAGCCAACACACGGGCATCGATCACGAGGACGTCCCACATTAACCTACGTGGACGTACTCAGGAGAGATGTGGGAACAGAAAGCACCGGCGAGCTAGCCAGATGCATGGAGGATCGGGATGACTGGAAGCACCGATGGAGGGCCCGTCCGAGGACGACCTAGATAGAGGGAACAATGCCGGAACATGTATGCGCGCGCGGGCGTTTGGCCTTCGCCCATATTACGACTGCACCCCTGGCTACGGGATACCTGAATTTTAATAAAGTATCTATCTAATGGCTCTTCCCTACTGCAGAAGCAATCCAAATTAAAAAGTTTCGATGATCAGGCTTTTCTCACGAGCTGCGTACCCGACTCTGGAACACCCTCCCTCAAACGATCAGAGACTCTCCCTCACTCTCCACCTCCCGACTCAAAACCCACCTGTTCTCCCGAGTAGGGTCCAGCTGCAGCGCCGGAGAATCCTCTCAAGGGCAGCCTGTGGCAGCCACAGAGAGCGCACTGATTGGCGGAAAGTACGGACGTTTCTTGAAGTACTCGGAGGTGCAAGCCATCTAAGAATGAAGTGAGCGTGTGTTATTGGAATGATTGATTGATTGATCTGGACACTTTTGTATCACAAACAGTACTGTATTTGCAAATCTGATATGTCATAAATGTATAGATGTAGCAGTACTGTCTATCTGTATGTCATGTATGTCATATATGTTATGATGAATTGAAAATGGGAGACCCTGATGTAAACAAGACGAAAGTCTTTCTCTGGTCTGCATCTCCTTAACAATTGTATGTATTGAGCTGTACTGTACTGTACCCATTCTGCAATCTGTTAATAAACTTTTCAATCAATCATCAATCAATCAATCAATCAATCAATTGATTGACATTTTTATTAATGTCCGCCTTGTTTCGAACTGGTTATGCTTAGGCCCTCTTCAAAAGTCGGTTATGCTTAGAGTTTATCTTTAGAGCAGGGCGATAGACCACCAGCCCTGATTCCAAACTCTAAGCATAACCGACTTCGAAAGAGGGCGACTTCGAAAGATGGCCTAAGCATAACCAGTTCGAAACAAGGCGGACATTAATAACATTTTCAATCAATCAATCAATCAATCAATCCAATAACACACGCTCACTTAAAACAGCGCACCTCCGAGCTGCTTCTATAGAAAGTAGTTCGTACTTTACGCCAGACATACACAGGGATGCAGTCGAGGTTGTGCTGCCCAGGGGTGCAGTCGTAATATCAGAACTGCCTGGACGCACGTGCATATATGTTCCCTCGCGGTCGCACGGAACAGATTATAATTATGCATAAATAGTAGGAAACATGTTTGTATAGGAAATTACTAGTTATAGTTTAGTTTTTGTAAATATTGCCTTGAAATAGAGACGCTGAAAAAGGTAGCAGGATGTATAGCCTTCAATATATAAAGAAATTATATTGTCAACAGATATGGTTGAAAAACAAAACAATGTTTTAAATGTAATTGTAGATACAATATTGTAGTTACAATTTCTTTATTGAATTAAACTTAAACTAGACAAGTAAATACAAACTAAATTAACAATGTAACTTACCAGTTTATAGAAGGACAGTTTCCTTCTGAAGCACAACTTAATGCTCATCCTTCCAGTCGGGACCATTTGAATTTGAATTCTCCGGCGCTGCAGCTGGACCCTATTGCACTCTCCACCTTCCGATTCAAAACCTACCTGTTCTCCCACGCGTTCAACCCCCCTACCCATAATAACCACCCTCCTTCAACAACCTACCACCTACTTTCCCCCTTCCCTACATTCTCTCCTCTCCTGCCCGTGCTTTTGCCTATTGTCAGCGACTTTGGGTCCTTGAAAAACGCTATACGAAATAAATGAAGTTATTATTATTATTATTATTATTATTATTATTATTATTATTATTATTATTAATAATTTGTTCCGCTATGTCCGGGCAGCACGGCCTGTTCCCCGGAGGGGGGTTATATAGCTGGCAGCCGCTAGGGTTATTTGTGTTCGCCCAGGCAACACGTATAATAAAATTGGAACGATACAGAGAATGAATAAATGAATGAATGAATGAAAACTTTATTTAACAGATTGCAGAATGGGTACAATACAGTACGGCTCAATACATACAATTGTTAAGGGGATGCAGACCTGAGAAAGACGTTTGTCTTGTTTCCATCAGGGTCCCCCATTTTCAATTCATATAGACATACATGACATACAGATAGTCAGTACTGCTACATCTATACATTTATGACATACCAGATTTGCAAATACAGTACTGTTTGTGATACAGAAGGAGTCAAGAAAAGGGAGTATATACATTTGACGTAGAAACTGTACATTGGAGGAGGTTGGGTGGGGGGGTTGGGTACATTGGGATATTGACAACCATACTGGGTAATTTACATTGGAGGTGGTTGGGGGGGGGGGGGGGGCGGGGGGCACACTGTATAAACAAGTAACACTGTACATTGAGGGGGGGGGGGAGGAGACACTGTACAAACAAACACATTTGTACATGAACTATTGACAAAAACCATACTAGGTAAATGACTGTACATTGGAGGGGGTTGGGTTAGGATATTTACATGGGCCAGTGTTGAAATGCAGTCTGCCGTAGGTGTCCCTTGAGAGGTTTTGAAAGTGGGTAGTGATCCACATTCCTTTACAGCTTTGGGTAGGGCGTTCCACATTGATGTGGCATAATTGCGAAACGCGTTTAGTCCTTATTTGAGCCGAATCTGGGTTTAACATGATTTGTGGAGCTCCCTCTGGTGTTGTGATCGTGGTATTCACTGACCTTTGGGAAGTATTTTGACATGTACATGGGTACCTGGTCGTGTAGTGCATCTTGTAGACCAGGCCCATTGCAAGTTGTTGTACTCTGTCGTCTACTCTAAGCCATCCTAGGTTGTCAAAGTGGGCAGGGGTGAGGTGGGTTCTAGGAGTAAGGTCAAGCAGTAGTCTGACCAGTTTGTTTT
>NC_140170.1:190214036-190239036 GCF_963971535.1 Notolepis coatsorum
TTGCATAAATTAGGAACAGTAGCGGTCCTAGTATGCTTCCTTGTGTTGTACAACACTTTGGATAACAGCGTTCAGCTAAATGACTAAATGTTCTGTTCTGTTCTGTTCTGTTCTGTGGGTTCTGTTCTGAGGTTCTGTTCTGTTCTGAGGTTCTGTTCTACTCTGTTCTGAGGTTCTGTTCTGAGGTTCTGTTCTGTGGTTCTGTTCTGTGGGTTCTGTTCTACTCTGTTCTGAGGTTCTGTTCTGTGGGTTCTGTTCTGTTCTGAGGTTCTGTTCTGTTCTGAGGTTCTGTTCTGAGGTTCTGTTCTGTTCTGGTTCTGTGGGTTCTGTTCTGTTCTGAGGTTCTGTTCTACTCTGTTTTGTGGGTTCTGTTCTGTGGGGGGGGGGGGCTAAAGGGGCTGAGCCCCCCTCCAGCCCCCCCCCCCCCCCTCCAGCCCCCCCCCCCTCCACCTGAGCCCCTCCAGCCCCCCCCCCCCTCCACCTGAGCCCCTCCAGCCCCCCCCCCCACTCCACCTGAGCCCCTCCAGCCCCCCCCCCACCTCGACCTGAGCCCCTCTCCAGCCCCCCCCCCCCCTCGACCTGAGCCCCTCCAGCCCCCCCCCCCCCTGGACCTGAGCCCCTTTACCCCCCCCCCCCCTCGACCTGAGCCCCTCCAGCCCCCCCCCCCCTCGACAACTGGCACCAAGAACAGCATTGGAACAGTATTATGACATGGTGACCCTTCCTTCTTTTATAGTTTCCTTGCTGCCAGGTGCTTCTGCTTCTCGTTCTACAGGCGAATCGCAAACCTTAAGATGCATACCGCCACCTACTGGACAAGAGCTTGTATGTACAACCATAGATATATAGAACACTCCACTTGAACCTACTGTACAAAGAAGGGAACGGTCTGGGGTTGATTCACTTGACTGTATGAAATCGACTTCGAGTGGTTATTTATGTGAAATTGTGTTTCGCTGTCACTGTCATAATAACAACAACAATAATAATAACTTTATTTATATAGCACCATTCATACAGATTTGAGCTCAAAGTGATTTACACAAAAGACTAAACAAAAGGATACAAAAGATATTAAAGTGATACAATTGTATTAAAACGATTAGATAAACAGTAAGACAATAACAAATGACAAATCAAATTATAATAAAGACTGAAAAGTAAAATAGTTAAAATAATAATAGCAAAATTAGACTGTAAACAATAAGAAAAAATCAAATAGTAAAATAAGACGTACAAAAATAACTAATAAAACAATAAACGACATAAAATAATAAGTTAATAAAATATGTAAGTAAACTAGAAATAAAGAAAACTAAAACAATAGAATAAAGATAATTCATTTAAAAGCTAGTTTAAAAAGGTACGTTTTGAGCTATTTCTTTAAAACGGCATGAATGCTGTCATTGTCCCAAAATGGTTCTTATGTTGAAGGTTGATTTTGGGCAAAATAAGACACTCAATGTGACTCAGGTCTATAGACCTGCATCCGCTGAAGCTCCATTGACATGACGGCGGATTTACTCTCTCAGTATCTGATGTTGAAATGATTGTTGTGGGTGACTTTAATCGTAATTGGTTGAGCACTTCTCACGGAGATTAGTGGTGGTAACCTAGACTTAAATCAGCTGATTACTGAACCCACTAGGCCAAATACAAAATAAGTCTAGGTCTACCTTAATTTATATATTTTCCAATAGGAGTGATACAATTATTGTTTGGTGTCTTCGATTTAGGATTTAGTGAGCATTGCCCCATAGCATGTATCAGACACACCCGATTGGCCCTTTTACTACCACACTACGTAAGGGATAATGTATAGCTACGAGGTCATTGTCGCAAAATAATTGACCGACACGGAGTTTAAAATACCGAGGCGCCTCGCCGAGGTGTTTTAAACGTCAGTGAAGATCAATTATTTTGCGACAATGAGAGTATAGCTATACATTATCCCGCTTATTACATGGCTAACTTACTAACAATATAACTAATTCATTTTACACCATCGACAAGACGAGATCAAATGCAGACGCAGTTGTTCTGTGGCTCTGTCAGCCCAAATAAAGTGATTATTATTATCGCCGGCAGGTGTGTCTGATTGCACTGAAACAGTGTGTGTCAGTGGGCTTGATTGCTCCAGCTGCGAAAAACAATAATCACCGCTGTCAGGGGCTATTGACCAATCACAATCAAGCATTTCGACTAATGTTAAAACGCCATGTAATAAGTAAGGGATAATGTATAGCTACGAGGTCATTGTCGCAAAATAATTGACCGACACAGAGTTTAAAATACCGAGCCGCCTCTCATTGTCGCAAAATAATTGACCTTCACTGACGTTTAAAACACCTCGCCGAGGCGGCTCGGTATTTTAAACTCTGTGTCGGTCAATTATTTTGCGACAATGACCTCGTAGCTATACATTATCCCTTACTTAACCACCTTCTGTATTGTCGCAGTGAAAGGGTTAACCCTTTGGTAGTGTGGTAGTGAAAGGGTTAACCTTCTGTATTGTCGCAGTGAAAGGGTTAACCCTTTGGTAATGTGTTAGTGAAAGGGTTAAGATAAGATATTCCTAAGTGGCTAAGTGGCGCAGTGGGCAAGGCGCTCGCCACTAACGCAGGATATGCTGGGTTCGAGCCCAGCTCTCGGCGTTGCTACCAGCTTGGCTGGTCGTTCATACTAACACAATTGGCAGTGTTAGGGGTGGGAAAGCTGGTGGGTGGGGATTGGACGTTGTGGACAGCGACTCCTACAGGTCGGTTGGTGCGCCTGTACAGCAGAATCAGGAAGTATCGGGGGCAGCGTGAGCCTCCCACGTGCTACTTCTCGCCACTGAGAGATCGCGCTGTGCAGGTGAAAAGATGCGACAGCTGCCTCCTCGTGTACCGGAGGGGACACGTGATGCAAGGCTTGGTCCTCACTGCAGCCGGCCAGTGGGAGGCATAGTCTAGCAACGTTCGAGACAGGGGAGGGGAGAATTGAAGGGAGAATTGGCGAGGCGAAATTGGGATGGGAGAAAAATAAGGAGAAAAAGTGGATAAAAAAAAAAGATATTCCTTTAACGACCCCCCTTGGGGAAATTAAGGAATCATAGCAGCAGTAAATATAGGAAATACAATTAAATCTTAATAGAAGAATAAACGGTGTAAACAATATAATTAATTCTTGAGTATATAAAAAAAATTTAAGAATACACATTTAAGAAATGTAAGAAACAGAGACATAAACACCTGAAAGCACTTTTCATAAAAACCTTTTTCTCAGTCAGTAACAAACATGCGCCCTTCAAGACGTTTAGAATTAAAGATGGATCAACCCCTTGGTTTACATCATGGTTACTTTATGTAACTTTTTTACCAATCTGTATTAGAGAGTCTCATCAGATACGGTATTACAGCTTGATTTGGTAACCTGTCTGTACAACTAAAGTCCAAATTGATCCGTCTGATGCAGACTGCATGGAAGATCATAGGGGTGAAAGGTCACCCATCCCTGCAGTCTATTTTTGAACAGGCTACTCTAAGGCAAGCCAATAGAATAGTCTCGGACCCCTCCCATGTTTTACATGCAGAGTATGAGCTACTGCCCCCTGGGAGGAGGTTTAGAGTTCCACGCTCTCTAGACTCTAAACAGGTTTAAAAACTCCTTTATCCCGATCTCAGTTAAACTTTTAAATAGTGCCAGATAAATGGCCGGCAATTATCAAATAACCGATATTTGGTTGTTATATTATCGATATTCGATATCTGGTCATACTATATATATGTGGTGTTGCCAGACATCCTGTTGTGCAGGTACTTTATTGTATCTTTTACATTGTTTATCTCCTCTGTTTGGAGTCAGTTGTGTCGTGTCTGTATGTATGTGCCTGTGGCTGCAGTGTGGCTGTAAGCCTAAAACACATTTCCCAGCTGATGGGACAATAAAGTGACTCTTGACCAGAATACACCTTTATTTTAGGAAAGGAGCAGAACCTGGCCACCTGCCTGACGCTCAATGGTCTTCATCTAGACACACGTTAGAAACAAAATGCACTACTATTATTTGGATTTAGTTCCGTTTATTTATTTAGCACATAATTTAAAAACAGTGCTAGGAGGGAACGAAGCCCAAAGGGCTTATATAAAGTTCCACTCCCGTCCCATCAATGTCCACAATCAAATATGAAACGTAATGAATGTAAAGATGGTCAAGAAAAGAAGACAAAACAAAATCACTAGCTCTTATTTCAGATCCCACACGATTTTGGGAGGCAGTGAATTCTAACAAAAACCAGGCTACTATTTCTTTACCTGCCCGTGTCAAATTTAACCTTTGCTTAATATCTGAACAGAACGAGATCTGCTTGACCATCAATGAACATTTTGCTGATGCGGGTTTGAGAATAATTATACGAGAGGTTTTTGAAACGTTGCAATCCATTGATACCAAATGGAGGATAAATTGCATAATTTTTTCTCATGCTAGCTGCTCCATTAATTACAGAGCAAATAACACATATTCCACCATAGCAATAAATAATAATCCTAATAAATATATACACAGATATACTCTTCTTGTTGTCTTCTTCCAACTGTTTACCTATAGGCTCTGTGGCCTCCTGTACCAGGTGCTGCTGTCCTGACTGAGATGGGAGACAAACAAAAAGATAGTAGGTAAGTAGGTCATTGAGAGGCGATTGGACACAGCTGTGAGCGTCAGACGTTGTGAGGAGGGATTGGCTGCTGTCGGGAGGGGCCCTGGGGATTGGCTACTAAGTGGCCCCCAGGTACCTCCCCCAGCTCTCTCCCAATTCCCCATAGATGTGTGAGGCAGACACACCTGGGCCCAGTTGTTCAAAAGTAATCCGATCGGATTTCGGATAACAGATTTGATCAAATCTTGAAAATGTGGTTTTTCAAAAGAAAAAAAGGATTCTGAAATTGGATTGGATTACGTAATCAAATCTTGGTTTTGATCCGGATCAAACCTTCAGTATGCGTTGTTCAAAAACTTTGGATTTGGTCATCCTGAAAAGTTTGTATCCGGATCAGAGTAATCCAATCCGATGTTGCTTTGAAAAAACGGCACAAAAATAAACTGGATTTACGTGATCTTGGATGGCAAAACATAGGATTTCCAAATCCGGATCAGTTTTATCCAGATTAAACCTTTTGAAAAACTGGGCCCTTGGCTTTATAATGAGTCCACAGTCAAGATGGCGCCCCTTGCCTTTGCAGGCTCTCCCAGTCTTTCCTCCATCTGTGATACTCTCTTTTACAGCCCCTTGAAGATAGGTAGGGTGGTTGGCCTAATCCTCACAATCAGTGCTGCTGGTGTGAGCTCCTGTGGCTGCGGATACCGCCTGCGTCTCAATCCATCGTACAGTGACAAATTCAGCTTTCCTTAGCTCCAGCTGGTTGATTGTTTTCAGGGCCTTGACTCTTGCCATCTAGGTCTCCCTTTTCTGAGCCGTCTCTCCCACGTTGACATGACTCTGAGGGCCTCCCCTATCCACTTCTCCAAGAGAGCCAGGTGCACCTCTTTCTGAGGTCATCATTGGTTGCAAGAACCTCTCTTAAGCAGTCAGAGTTAGGTGAACTCTCCCTTTAACTCTGCAACAACCATGCTGCTTGCCCCTCTGATGATGAAGTTGGCTTGTCTGGTGAAGCTGCTTCTTGCAGTGGTTCTCTTTTTTGAGCTGCTGAACCGTCTTCCCCAGAACCTCTTCTGCCATCTTGACCTCTCGGACATGCACAGCTTTCTCCCTCTGCATCAACAGCTTTTCTCTGGACGTCTGAAGCCTTTTATCCTCAGATCCAGGCTGCTCCGCTTGGTTTTCAACTGTCAAGTTATATGGTTTTTTTGGTCTCAGTGCTGCCTAAACTTAAATGGCTTGAAACATCAACAGGAGGACGCTGGACAACTCCACTCCAATTATTCCAGATTTAATGACTGTTCATTGTTTCCACACATCATCATTGAAATCAAGTAGGTTGAAAACCTTTAAAGAAAGACACACAAAATTAGCCACTCCACAAATAACAATTGCATGCTAAATAATAAAATATATTTCCTTCAAGTTTAGCCTTTTTCATTAAAGGTCCCCTGTCTTATAAATGGCCTTTTCCAGTGTTTAGCATTGTTTTCTAGCAATGGGGGTTTGTGTCAATGGAGTCTGTGTCTCTAATTCTCATTTTGGCGGATTGCTCCAATTCAGTTGAGAGTCAGACAATATCCTCCCCCAGTGAACTAAGCCATTCTGATTTGACTCGCTATCCTACGTAGCAAGGAGCTGATCTGCATAACTAACGTCCCCTCTATGGTTGTAGCGCACTCAACAACAGAGCGAGTGGAAATACTGCCACTTCCTCAAACGGGTTGACGTGGCGCGGGTGCCGACAGAGAGCAGAGAACGAGCGGGACGGACACGGAGCACCCCACACACACTGTCACGCATATCACTGTCAACCTGCTGCAAAATATCATTGCGCACGCTCCCATGCGCACGCCCGTATTCCGATCCGTGCAATAATATTCACAGGGGTATATATTGTCATTTGAAACAAGTTACCAATGCATTGTCCCGTGGGATTATGCCCCCCTGCGGCGAAATTAATTAGTATCCCCATCAATCTCTCCATGTCTCTCTCTGTCTGCCAGTGCAGACTGTGGGTGACTGTCACTCAAAGCGCTTTGCAAGTATGGGCGGAGCCCAGCCCAAAACAGCTTGAAATCTTGAAATGGAAAAATGCTGCTTTAACAGTTTGAGTGCCAGCCATTTAACATTGGAAACCCCGTTGAATGCCAGCACCCACTTCAATGATAGCGTTGTGAACGCATATTCTCTGTCTTAAATGATGGCTATGTGTCTAATCTGCCTGTCGCTTATCAATGACTTGTTTGCAGTCAACATTGTCGAAACGGATTGTTTTTTTATCGGTTCATTTTCGTTTTATAGCATTTTGAAAAGCCCTCGTTTTCAAGGAAAATATATAGATTCCGTGATAAACGGCATTTACTGGAATATTCTAGCATACACAAAAACTTTGTAATTTTTCAGCCTATTTATGAATCGTTTTCAAATAAACGCTAGATTATCGATAGTATATGTGTACTTATGCACGCTATAGAGGCGGGCTGAAAAATATATTCTCTCATTTCCTCATCAGCGATCACAGCCACACACACACACACGCATAGGGCAAAAGCTTATATCTCCGTGAAAACAGTTCTGATTATCCTAAGACTGGTAAAATAAATTCCTTACCTGAGATCAGATGTTATTTAAAAAGATTATTTCAATTCCTGATCGCCATTCCAAATATCGATCACGCTTATTGATTACAGTGTTGATACTGTAAATACATAATCCACGCTGTTCTGATGGCCGGCGATCACTTGGTCTCTTCAGATGCCTCGACGGAAAAGTAAAATGAGGAAACTGACCACTCATGCTGGACCTACAAAAGGCCTTCGACACTGTCAATCACACCATTCTGATTGACAAGCTAAAAGCAATTGGTTTTGATAGTCTATCAGTGAGCTGGATGCAATCCTACCTGGAGGGGAGAGAACAGATGGTGGAGGTAAACGGTACCCTATCCCCCCCCCTCACAGTGAGCTGTGGTGTTCGACAAGGAAGCATACTAGGACCGCTACTGTTCCTAATTTATGCAAATGACATGTCGTCAGTTTGTGACTGCAACTTGTTCCTGTTTGCGGACGACTCAGCCCTGCTGGTCTCTGACAAGAACAAGTTACAGGTTGAAAAAACCCTCAGCTCGGAACTAGGCAAAATCTGCATAATGCTAGCTGATAACAAACTATCATTACACATGGGCAAAACAGAGTCCATTCTCTTCGGTTCAAATAACAAACTCAGCAAGACCGACGGCTTCTCAGTTACAGTGGGTGACAATATTGTCACAAGGAAAGAAGAAATTACCTATACCTGGGTTCCATCCTAGAGGCAAATCTTTCCTGTGATAAAATGGCATCCAATGTAATAAAAAAGGCAACCAACGAACTCGATTCTTGTACCGGATCTCCTCACTGGTAAACAAGAATACCCTGAAGACTCTGGCAGGAGCACTCATTCAAGGGTACTACGACTATGCTTGCACCTCATGGTACCAAAGCACCTCAAAGGCGCTAAAAACAAGATTACAAACATCACAAAACAAACTGGTCAGACTACTACTTGACCTTACTCCTAGAACCCACCTCACCCATGCCCACTTTGACAACCTAGGATGGCTTAGAGTAGACGACAGAGTACAGCAACTTGCAATGGGCCTGGTCTACAAGATACACTATACGACTAAGGTACCCATGTACTGTACATGTCAAAATACTTCCCAAAGGTCAGTGAATACCATGACCACAACACCAGAGGAAGCTCAACAAATCATGTTAAACCCAGATTCGGCTCAAACAAGGGACTAAACACGTTTCGCAATTATGCCACATCAATGTGGAACGCCCTACCCAAAGCTGTAAAGGAATGTGAATCCCTACCCACATTCAAAACTGGCCACCGTAAATGTCCAAACCCCCCCACCCCCTCCTAATACACAGTCTCCTCCCCACCGTATGTATATTTCTCTCCCACCCACCCACCCCCTCCTAATGTACAGTCCCCACCCCATCATATGTATATACTCAGTCAGGATCTATGGGTAAGATAAGATATTCCTTTATTGATCCCCTTGGGGAAATTCAGGCATCATAGCAGCATGGGGGAAGGGGGGGGGGGGGGGTGGTACAGGTAGTAAAAACAATACAGGCAGTGTAAACAAATATAATTTACTATCTAACTAGCTGAAAAAAATATTCACAGTATTCACAGTGTCACATAAGGTGCAGTATGCATAAGGTAGTGTTATAATTTACTATCTACTGAGTATGCACTATTCACAGTATCACAGTATCCACTGAAATATACATTGTTCACAGTATCACAGTATCCACTGAAATATACATTATTCACAGTGTCACAGTATCACAGTATCCACATAAGGTGCAGTATGCCTAAGGTAGTGTAAGTTGTCCTCCTTGGGTTCCTATAAGTCCCAGGTCAATGTCTGGTAGCAGTCGCTGCCCCCTGTTGTGGAGCCTGGAGGCTGCTAGTCGCTGCCCACTGTTGTGGAGCCTGATGGCCGCTGGTATGAAGGACTGTCCGAGGCGGTTAGTTGAGTGTCGGGGGGGTATGAGTCTGTGGCTGAACGAGCTTCTCATCTTGACTAGCTTGTCGTAGAGGGGGTGGTAGGGGTTCTCCATGATGGCAGCCAGCTTCCTTATCATCCCCCTCTCTGCCATCACCTCTAGTCTAGGTAGCTCGACTCCCACCACGGAGCTAGCCTTCCTCACCAGCTTGTTGAGCTTGTTGGTGTCCCTTGAGTTGATGTAGCCTCCCCAGCATGCCACAGCATAGAAGAGGACGCTGGCCACTACAGACTGGTAAAATTACTGCAGCAGTCTGTTGCACACGTTGAAGGACCTGAGTCTCCTCAGGAAGAACAGCCTGCTCTGTCCCTTCCTGTAGAGGGCCTCTGTGTTATCCGACCAGTCCAGTTTATTGTTCAGGTGTACCCCAAGGAACTTATATGAGTCCACCACCTCCACCTCCACCCCTCGGATGGTGATGGGAATCGGGGGGAGCCTCTTCTTGCCCCTCCGGAAGTCCACCACCAGCTCCTTGGTCTTACTGGTGTTGAGTTGGAGGTGGTTGCTGTCGCTCCACCCCACGAAGCTCTCCACCAGGGCTCTGTACTCCTCCTCATCATCGTCTGTGATGTAGCTTACGATGGAGGAGTCGTCTGAGAACTTCTGCAGGTGGCACCCGCTTGAGTTGTGGCAGAAGTCTGAGGTGTAGAGGGTGAAGAGGAAGGGTAACAGCACAGTACTGTATATTTGCATATCGTATGTCACAAATGTAACAGTACTAAATACCTGTATGTCATGTATGTCCCTATGCCATAAATGTTGTGTATGTCATAAATGTCACTATGAATTGAAAATGGGGGACCCTGATGTAAACAAGACAAATGTCTTTCTCTGGTCTGCATCCCCTTAACAATTGTGTGTATTGAGCTGTACTGTATTGTAGGTTTAGGTTTTTATTTTGACACAAAACATATACAGATTTTACTCCATTTACACTTTTGTCAAGGATAGGAACGAAAAGGCGCAGTGCCTTATTTCCATCGTTGTCCTTGGATGTCAAGGATGCTAGAAACAGACACATACAACTCATTACAAAATTAATCACAATTATTATCTTTGCATAGTAATAATGGCACAACCCTAAATTTATACAAACAAAGCACATTTGTTGTTACAATGTTCCTCTATGCCGAAAGTCTGTGTGTTTCAAGAAGCACCCTCAAGGGAGGGAATTTGGGGGTTGGGAGGGAGGGCGGAGAGTGGGGGGTGGGAGTTGGTTAAGCTTCAGTTACCGCTTAAGGATAGGGTAGTTGGCTTAGGATTTGGGCGAATGAGACAATCGAGGGTCCCTCCCCTCCATTCCGTGAACGTCGCCAGGCGTGCTCGTGGGAGGGAGGTTTGGGTGAGGATCGGGGGGGGGGGGGCCTGCCATCCATCTTATCTTCAGACAGTTTGATTCTGTCCCGTCCTTGGTTGCGATGAGTACGGACGTCATAAACCAGATCTTATCTTGACTTCTTCTCCAGCGTGGCCTCTTTCATTGACCTCGAACATTCTTCCGTTTCTTCCACAGACTTGAGTTTAGAGTGTGGCGGGGGGGGGGGGGGGGGGGTGTTGCATCAGGCTACAATGATTCCTGAATAGCATCAATTTACTCCAGATCAGTCTTCTTTGTCGCGGTCCTAATGTCCTGCGCGACCCCCAACATGACTTGACCCCTTAATTGTTCGTCCGCTGCGTGTTGTGCGAGCCTCTTTGCAAGTTCAATGTGGGCGATTTCAAATCTTGCCACTACCTGATGGCAGCAAATCCAAATCCAAATTGCGATCGCTCCCAAACCGAACAGGAGGATGACGAGGATATACAAATCCTCAACATCTTCAAATCTCAATAGAATATAGGCATATTGATCGCCAATTATTCCAACTGTCAATTGCAAACCCCGCCTGGAATGTCCCGATCGGACACAGCGGTTCAGTCGCACTTTGTTTTCTTGAAGAGAAAATTCGATCCACTGCTGCAAAACCCCAGCTTACTAGTTGATCCATTGATTGAGTAGGGAGTCAGGTATATTGAAGAAAAGTAGAATGTCCACACCGTCAAGGAGGCAGTTGAAAGTAGAGATCCACACCGTTATTAATTGCAGTTTAGAATCCACACCGTTAGAGAGAGGCAGATGGCAGAGCTGGCGTACAGAGACGAAAACGGCTGCAGGGGGGAGGGTAGAGAAGGCCTTGGAGGGCAGGGAGGAGAGATAATAAATGCGACTGCTCTCTGGGAAGGTTAGAAGGGATGACGATCCCTTTCTGCATGTACCCATTCTGCAATCTGTTAAATAAAGTTTTCATTCATTCATGCTTTGTAGGAAAACATCAGCCTGGTCTATGTGAGTGAAGGAGTCCTGAGACAGTGAGACAGGCCTTCTTGGGTCCCGCGTCCACCTACCGCATTTTTCCAGCTGAAAAACGCTGGCAGAGCGCTGGGTAGTGCTGGGATGGAGCGCTTTTCCTATAGGCGGCCGCATACGCTCCCTCCTCATTGGGAACAATTGAAAAAAGACGCTTGTGCCCAGAAAAATGCGGTAGATGGACGCAAGCCCTTAGAGTGCCTTGGAAGGTAAAGGTGAACTTTGTCCAATGTGGGAGTTGGTGGATGCTAAACTGGGAACCGCAAGCCATTGATAGAAGTGAGTCATGTGGATGAAAGCATGCGATTGGCTGAGCCACAGTGATAGTTGAGTTCATTGATCTAGTAATATTTGATGTCGAATGTCTGATATCTTATATCTGTGCTCGTGCAGGCTGCACCCTGTAGGGGGGCCTGGGCGTCTCTCTATCTGTGTCTCTCTCTAGCTTAAGTGACCTGATGACCCCTTGCTGCACCCAACTTGATTTGTTGGTTGTTGGGGCTGTAGCTACATCTGGAAGTCATTACCCTACTAGCCCCCCTTCTTCTGACACAGGCACACCCACACACATACATACACACACACATACATACACACACGCACCCCTCCCTTTTCCCTTTGTCCATGTGAGGGGTATATAAATCGCTGTCATGTGTATATTCATTCTGGTGCGAGAGGCTGAGCCCGTGCAGGAGGCGTGTTGCTTATTAACAGCGGAACAGTGCAAAAATGCTTCCGCATTCGTCACCGCAAGCCACTACGGTAATGCGCCTTTCCTTTTCCGCCACCCAGGTGCGTGCACCGGCGTGCTCGCGAGGTGCCCGCGAGGTGCTCGCGCCGCAGGTTGAGTACTTTATTATCTAAAGATGGTAAGTTAGAGTGCTGTGTTCACTCATAGTTAAATACAGTAGAGGTTGCGTACTTCATTATCTAAACATGGTAAGTTAGAGTGTTGTGTTCACTCATAGTTAAAGACTGTAGAGGTTGAGTACTTTAATATCTAAAGATGGTAAGTTAAGAGTGTTGTGTTCACTCATAGTTAAATACAGTAGAGGTTGAGTACTTCATTATCTAAAGATGGTAAGTTAGAGTGTTGTGTTCACTCATAGTTAAAGACTGTAGAGGTTGAGTACTTTAATATCTAAAGATGGTAAGTTAAGAGTGTTGTGTTCACTCATAGTTAAATACAGTAGAGGTTGAGTACTTCATTATCTAAAGATGGTAAGTTAGAGTGTTGTGTTCACTCATAGTTAAAGACAGTAGAGGTTGAGTACTTTATTATCTAAAGATGGTAAGTTAGAGTGCTGTGTTCACTCATAGTTAAATACAGTAGAGGTTGCGTACTTCATTATCTAAACATGGTAAGTTAGAGTGTTGTGTTCACTCATAGTTAAAGACTGTAGAGGTTGAGTACTTTAATATCTAAAGATGGTAAGTTAAGAGTGTTGTGTTCACTCATAGTTAAATACAGTAGAGGTTGAGTACTTCATTATCTAAAGATGGTAAGTTAGAGTGTTGTGTTCACTCATAGTTAAAGACTGTAGAGGTTGAGTACTTTAATATCTAAAGATGGTAAGTTAAGAGTGTTGTGTTCACTCATAGTTAAATACAGTAGAGGTTGAGTACTTCATTATCTAAGGTTAAATTAATGATATACCATAGATTGCCAGCGCTATTTGTCTATGGAGAAAGTCCCCTTCTTTGCAGGGCTATAACTTTTTAAATTCTATTGCTACATTGCCATTATTAGGGCCCATTCAAAGTCCTATATGTATTGTTCATTGTGTAGCAACGTTAAACTTTTTGGTATGGTCTAATGTATAAGTATGTTTTCATCTCTTTCTGCAGCTTTCTCCAGAACGTGATATATAGCCCCAAATGCATTATATTGATGATGAAATACAGTTTGATGGCAATCAGCGCGATATAGAGTACTTCATTATCTAAATATGGTAAGTTAGAGTGTTGTGTTCACTCATAGTTAAAGACTGTAGAGGTTGAGTACTTTAATATCTAAAGATGGTAAGTTAGAGTGTTGTGTTCACTCATAGTTAAATACAGTAGAGGTTGAGTACTTCATTATCTAAACATGGTAAGTTAGTTAGAGTGTTGTGTTCAGTCAGACAGTAGACAAGTAGAGGTTGAGTACTTCATTATCTAAACATGGTAAGTTAGTTAGAGTGTTGTGTTCAGTCAGACAGTAGACAAGTAGAGGTTGAGTACTTTATTATCTAAACATGGTGAGTTAGAGTGTTGTGTTCATTCATAGTTAAAGACAGTAGAGGTTCAGTACTTTATTATCTAAACATGGTGAGTTAGAGTGTTGTGTTCATTCATAGTTAAAGACAGCCGAGGTTGAGTAGTTTCTTCTGATATTCCATAGTAAAGTACACGTTAACGTTACAATGTGTTGTGTTCACAACACTGTTTAGTCTGACGACGCGTCGCGAAGTACACGTTAACGTTACAATGTGTTGTGTTCACAACACTGTTTAGTCTGACGACGCGTCGCGATAATATACTATATTCCATAGTAAAGTACACGTTAACGTTACAATGTGTTGTGTTCACAACACTGTTTAGTCTGACGACGCGTCGCGATAATATACTATATTCCATAGTAAAGTACACGTTAACGTTACAATGTGTTGTGTTCACAACACTGTTTAGTCTGACGACGCGCGCGATAATATACTATATTCCATAGTAAAGTACACGTTAACGTTACAATGTTGCGTTGTGTTCACTCATAGTTAAAGACAGCCGAGGTTCCAAGTGATTCGTTGCAATGTACGCGGAAATGCCATATGCATTTGTCTAAGCGGGGTGAAAAGAAAGGCGCATTACCGTAGTGGCGTGCGGTGACGAAAGCGGAAGCATTTTTGCACTGTTCCGCTGTTAATAAGCAACACGCGTGCAGGAGAGTTCTCTTCTCTGTGTTCTTGTGATCGACAATAAAGACTCCGTGAATACAACTTTGTCGCTGTGAATCTGTCAGCTGGTCCATACTAATATCAATTAAAGAATTTGGGTGGGAGGAATTCCCTAACAACAGCCACTAGTGGGTCATGTGGATGAAAGCATGCGATGCGATTGGCTCAGCCACAGCCACTAGTGGGTCATGTGGATGAAAGCATGCGATTGGCTCAGCCACAGCCACTAGTGGGTCATGTGGATGAAAGCATGCGATTGGCTCAGCCACAGCCACTTCCTGTGGTCTGCTGCTGTGCGACTCATCCTCTCTGCACGGCCCGGGTGTTTTGAGTTACATTCAGGGCAGGGTGTAAAGTACTTCAGTAATTGTACTGTAACAATACTGTTTTTGGGAATTTGTACTTTACTCAAATATTATTAGGTTTGTATACTTGTACTTTTAGTTTGACTCTTATTACATTTCAGAGAAAAAAAACATACATTTTACCGTCTTTTCATATAGAGCATCCCACCAATGGAACTCAATACCTCAAACAATTCAAGTGGGTTAGGGAATGGCTCATTGAAAACCAGCATTGTCAACACTGAGGTGTCTGTGTGTATATGGTGCGTTTGTCTATGTCTGGGTCTTTTAATATGTCATGATGTGCTCTGTCCTTGTGTCCATGACTGTATTGTGACCTGTATCCCTATTGTATGTCTATGTGCTTTTGTTGTGTTTTTATTCTAATGTTATTTATCTTGATTTTATTGTTTTTATTGCTAACCCTTTTTCACACAGGATTTTAGCCTGTACCTGGCAGGGGGACTGCCAATGGAAATGAGCCTTTTGGCTAAAATTGGGTGCATTTACATTTGTAAAATGTTTTATTAATGTACGCTGTCCCCCTTGATCAAATAAAGTAAACCTAACCTAAACCTAAGTCCTTACATTTAAAATGCAGACCTACAAAGTAGAAAGTACAAATCTCGCAGGTCCAACTATTTTAATTAGTATATTTGTTTCTCTGGCCGAACTAACGTTAACGTTATTAATCCTGCTGCCACATTTTATTTAAAAACAGCCAATCAAATCCCCATCAATGGAAAATGTACCACTACCTACCCATGCTGATTGGTCCTTGTGCAAGACTAGAAAGTGGGGATCTTTGATTAAACACCTGCTATCAGAAGAGTAGAAGGTCAGAAAAAAAGTTTTAACTTTTTAGTACATTTAAAAGTAGAAACCGTTTGACTTTTACTCAAGTGTGTTTTTAGCCAGATACTCCTGACTTTTACTTGAGTAAGATTTTGAGACGGTTACCCATACTTTCACTTAAGTATAATTTCGGGGTACTTTTTACACCCCTGGGCCATCATCTGGGAGCCTGTCCAACACCGGCCCGAAGACCACGACGGAAGAGACCAAGTTAAATCTGCTTGTGGAGGAAACATGAGGAAAAAAGCAACTCAGAAAATGATGTGTTGTTGGTGTCATATTGGTACAGTAGGTAACGTGTTAGTCTCATAATCTGATGGTCGTGAGTTTGAGCCTCACAAAGGCAATGTCTTTGAAAGGAAGCCACTAAAAATCAAGTCATGTCTCGCCTCGACTACTGCAATGCACTGCTAGCTGGATTACCGACTGCCTCCACCAAGATGTAGTGGAGGTTAGACCCAGCTAAACTCAGTTTTAACAAGCGTTTTATTCATATTCAGGGATGTAGTGGAGGGTAAACCCACCTAAACTGTTAACAAGCATTTTATTAATATTCAGGGATGTAGTGGAGGGTAAACCCACCTAAACTGTTAACAAGCATTTTATTAATATTCAGGGATGTAGTGGAGGGTAAACCCACCTAAACTGTTAACAAGCATTTTATTAATATTCAGGGATGTAGTGGAGGGTAAACCCACCTAAACTGTTAACAAGCATTTTATTAATATTCAGGGATGTAGTGGAGGGTAAACCCACCTAAACTGTTAACAAGCATTTTATTAATATTCAGGGATGTAGTGGAGGGTAAACCCACCTAAACTGTTAACAAGCATTTTATTAATATTCAGGGACCCAAGCTTATTTGTGAAATTGTGTTGAAAATAAAAAATGTCAAAGTAGTATCAGATTGATGAAGGGGGGGGGGGGGGGGGGGGGGGGGCGGGGGGATATTTAAACTATAGCTCAGCTGAGGGGGATTGTTCGGTCCGACACCCTGAGCTGTGATATAATATATCATGGCCTGAGGTATAAAACGTTAAGATACCTTGGAATAGAGTGTATCTTCCAAGATGAGGGGGAGATAAATAGATAATCTCCTACTGAGGAGAGAAGTATGGTGGATCCACTATCTTAAAACTATGGCACCAACAGGACTCAATGACGACTTTGACATTAGACCTTATTTGTAAATTTAACTAATAGAGGAAGACGGTCAATAGATAGAGACTTAGTTTTTTCCTTTTTGTTTTTGTTTGCGTTTTCAGTGGCTAGGACCTGGACCGGGTCCAAAGAAAGTACCTTACACACTGCTGCCTATCTATAAATGATGTCCAATACCGTGTTTAATATGTAATATATATATATATTTCTCTAAAAAAATCTCCTTCTAAAAAATGTCAAATGTAAAAGATAAATAGTTACTAAATCATGTATAAAAAAATCATGCAAGTCTTGGGACCGCCCCTGATCACCAGGTGGGGCTGATAGCTAATCTATTTCATTTGCTGTATAAGAAGATGTAATTTTGTGTTGTGTTCATACTTGAAAAAGACCGGAAGGGTCGAAACGTTGTATCTGCTGCTATTAGTTGTCACAATTAAAACACCTTGGAGCATCAAAAGTGAGTTGCGAGCCCCGCTTTGTTTTCTGAAGTATAAAACGGTCACAAAGTATGGCAATATAAACGTTATAGACATATTATATACTATTATATAGTACATCGTATTATAATACTGGTGAATATTTGTTGATATCGTCAACTTGAGTTCTAGTTTGACATTTTATTTCACATCACTGTGGAGAATGACCCTCCAACCAAACTCACTACAGACAGTTCTCAGTCCATGCAGTCAAACACAGCAAAGGAACCACACAAACACGTTTCATTTTTCTTAAATAAATGTTTTTATAGCTCACATTCAAAGTTGTCATAAAGACGTCATATTATAATTCTTAAAAAAATATCCATCCATGCAACAACAACAAAGGAAAAAACAAAAGAAGATACTTTGGGGGTAATAATATATTTATATTTATATATATATATATATATCTCTTCTTTTTTTCTCTACAAGATACATTTTTCTCACATCTATGGAAAGACAACACCACCACAGAGAGGTGAAAACTTCATCCCTTTAAATCAGGAGTTCTTCAACCGGAACGCGACCCACACTGAGTGTAAGGGACCCACCCAGTCACTGGTAATCTCATCAAGAGGGGGACCCACCAGATACGGGCCCAATTTGAGTCCTGGCCCGTAGTTTAAGAAACCCTGCAGTAGACAGAAGCATGGCTCTGCTTTTTCCCTTCTACCAAGGTTCGGTGTAGACCACTGTAGACTACCGCAGACCACCGCTCCCTTTTAACACAGCTACTGGGTCCCTTTTTGGACAGAAATACGACGCAACACAATCGGACCCGAGTTGGTTCTTCTGTTGAATAACCGACCGCAGCTGAATATTTACCATGTCTGAGCCTGGTTAGAGGAGTTCCTATCGTCATTTAACCCGTCCAGATGTACAACCTCGCACACAAGATAGTGTTCTGAAGGTCCAGGTGGACAACCTTCTGAACGTCCAGGTGAACAACCTTCTGCACGTCCAGGTGAACAACCTTCTGAAGGTCCAGGTGAACAACCTTTTGAGCGTCCAGGTGAACAACCTTCTGAGCGTCCAGGTGTTCAACCTTTTGCACGTCCAGGTGAACAACCTTCTGAACGTCCAGGTGTTCAACCTTCTGAGCGTCCAGGTGAACAACCTTCTGAAGGTCCAGGTGAACAACCTTCTGAAGGTCCAGGTGTTCAACCTTCTGAACGTCCAGGTGTTCAACCTTCTGAAGGTCCAGGTGTTCAACCTTCTGAGCGTCCAGGTGAACAACCTTCTGAAGGTCCAGGTGTTCAACCTTCTGAGCGTCCAGGTGAACAACCTTCTGAAGGTCCAGGTGTTCAACCTTCTGAGCGTCCAGGTGTTCAACCTTCTGAAGGTCCAGGTGAACAACCTTCTGAACGTCCAGGTGAACAACCTTCTGAACGTCCAGGTGAACAACCTTCTGAGCGTCCAGGTGAACAACCTTCTGAAGGTCCAGGTGTTCAACCTTCTGAACGTCCAGGTGAACAACCTTCTGAACGTCCAGGTGAACAACCTTCTGAGCTTCCAGGTGAACAACCTTCTGAAGGTCCAGGTGAACAACCTTCTGAGCGTCCAGGTGAACAACCTCGCACGCGAGACGGTGTTCTGAACATCCCAAAGATGACAACGAACGATGGGACTATTGGGAGTTAGGGACAGAATTCCAAGAAAGCGAACGCTTGAAAAGTGTTTTACGATAATAAAAAAGGGGCGTTTCCATAGAGGCGAGAGAAAGATAAGGATGTCGTAAAAAAGGAGCTTTTTCGTTTGAAGTGACGACGTGTGTTTTAAGTGCTGGCCGTAGGAACACCTCGGGAAGAGAAACAACCCAGCCGCCAGGGCTGCACCGAATGTACATTTCTTTTTACATTCAAAGCTTCGATTGACGAAAAATAATCCTCAAACTATCTTTATTCAATTTGAATAAAGAGATTGATCTGATTAAATGAGTTAAAAAAAAAATTAAATCAACTTTATTTAATGAATATAACTCGTCAGTTTCGTCAACATTTAAATAATCCAATCAGGCTCACGGTTGGTACGGAGGTGATGGTGACGTCTTGATGGAGCGCCGAGATGCAGATAGGCTACATCATTTATGATCAATGTTTTACACATGACACACATAAAAAAAATATATATATTATATATATATATAATAATAAAATACAAATTAGAATGTTGATTTAGAATTCGAATGTCAACGTTATGAACGAAGCTTGGAACTATTCGGTACAGCCCTGCAGCTGGCGCCACCTCCCCCTCCCCCGCCTCCCCCTCCCCCGCGCCGCCTCCCCCTCCCCCTCCCCCGCCTCGCCTCCCCCTCCCCCGCGCCGCCTCCCCCTCCCCCTCCCCCGCCTCGCCTCCCCCTCCCCCGCGCCGCCTCCCCCTCCCCCGCGGCGAGAGCAGTTTCCCTGCAGACGGTTTCAATTCGACGACAATAACGAAACAAATGTCGCTTATTCTCAAGATGGACTACAGTTGATTTCCAGTCTCTCTCTCTCTCTCTCTACAGCCTGAAAGTGACTGATCGACACCGACGGGAAAAGGACACGGAGACGATATTGTTTGGGACTTCCTGGGTGAAGGAAAGGAGCGTTGTGATAACCGTTCCCGTCTCGGCCATGTTTTGATACTCGCCGACAAATGAGGTCAACTGTAGTCGTCGCTGTTCCCCAGCAGCGCACACCAAACATTTCACTGAAACCGTCTAGAACCACTCATAATTCACCATATATATATTTTTTTCTCAGCATCTAGTTAACAGCAAAAATGGTAGAAATGACAGAACTGTAACTTATCGCCAGACTACCTTGCATGGCCTCTCTTCTGGCTAAACTCTCCCGAAGACACGACTAAAAAGACACTACAGGAAGCCTCAAACATCCGAGGCTGGACAGGATAGGTCAGTGTTGTCATAGAAACGTTTCTGAGATGACCCCCCCCCCCGCGAGACGGATCACGTTAGTCTCCCAGCGCCGAACGACTTCCACGAGAATTTGATCCGTCCTTTTTTTTTTCCTCTTCCCGATTCTAGGATTTTCTACAGGAACAGGACCTCCCAAGGTGTTTAATGGTCTGTGGTCCTGATCTTCCCGTTAAACCAGCAGAGGGAGAATCAGCCTCACGTCATGGTTAAACATCAGGTTGGCCAGAAATCAAAACTTAAGACTGCAATAACGTACACACAGTATCTCTCCGAGGCCTGTTAACTATCCTCGTCCACTAGATGTCACTGGAAACAACACAACCAGTGTAGAAATAAAAACCTGTGATTCACCAAATTATTATTATTATTAACAACGCGTCTTAAAGGGGAACTATTTTACTATTTCTTACACTATTTGGGCACTTTTACACAATTCCTGTGAGTCTATGGAACACCTCTGTAATATATATATTTTTTTTATTCATTGTTTTGTATTTCTAATCAAGTCCTCAAAAACAGCATTTTTCTACCTCAAGATCTCGAGCCGTTTTGAGGCTGGGCTCCAGCCACTGTGTGCAGCTCATCTTGTACCTCGCCATTATCATGCAGCGGTGTCTCTCTGACATCACAAATCATCACATTTTCAAATGACTCAGTTCAGTGAGGGTGAATATATTGTGAGAGGAGAATTGGAAGAATGCGCCAATATGAGAATTAGAGACATAGATCATATTAATATAAGTTCACATAGCTAGGAAACAATGCTAAACACTCAAAAAGGCCATTTATAAGATAGTTCCCCTTTAATGTCAGTGGCAGTGGTTGTAAAGTCGATACGAGGCCTTGCGCGGAGCGTTCGTGTGGTTCTTTTATCAACACGGCTGCCTGTCACCATCGATAACATGGTTATCTTATTTATTTAGTAGACAATGTGCTGCTTCTACCGTATAGACGTTTCCTCAGCACAGGATCCCAGCTGCTTTAACATCTTGATTAAAGGTGCTATATAGATGACATTCAGCCACTAGATGGTGCTATAGATAACATTCAGCCACTACTAGACGTCACACTAGCGCACCGGCACGTCATTTATCCAATCAGGTGCGTTCCACATGGAGAAATGGGAAGTAGGGAGGGGGATACATGTCTGTAACATGTAAACAACAACATTCATTTTGGACGCGCAATTGTAGATACATTTTTTTATTTATGATAAATTCATTAATCAACTAATCGTTTTGGGGGAAAGCAATACTTTTCTAAAAGCTCTGTGGATGTATTATTTATTTATTATTATAATATATATATATATATATATTTATAAAAAAAATACAATTAATCTATAGCACCTTTAAGACAAATCTTCTCTTGAACAGTCTCTTTGGTGTCTGGCCTGCTCCTATCTGCTGAGCAGAATGTAAATCTTACTTACAAGATTTGAAGTAAAATAGTTTTACTGTACAGGCAGATATCGTTGGTGTCAAGGACCTTTGACATAACTCCTAATAATGTCACCTCTGTTGAGAGACGTACTATTATGCCAAACAGGTGACACAGGCTTAAAAGGGCAACTATGCCCAATTTAATAATTCACTGATATTATCCTTATGGTTTAATCGCTGCAGTACACCCGATGACATCACAGTACACCCGATGACATCACAGTAGACCCGATGACATCACGAGTTTTGAGTTTTACTTCTCTGGTTTCTGGCTCTGAGAGAGAAGCTCGTGTTCACAAATATATTGATGGGACCTTCTTTAGACCGTGGGAATAACGCTGGATTAATTCATTTGAGCGACGTGGGTTTGTGTGTGCGCGCGCGCTGTGGTAATCTCTTGAAACGAGTCATATTAACGTGAGGGGAAGTCAAATTCCCGCAGCAAAATAATCTGCCAGGATGGATGGAACAAATGTGACTTTGAATATCGTGAACGAAGCTCGTTAATTCTTACACGTAGACAATGGCGTTGGCTAAGTTTGTCCGTTCTCGCGGCGGGAACATGGTAGGGCTGTACCGAATGTAAAAATTATTTTACATTCAAAGCTTCTATTGACGTTTTCGAATGAAGCTTCGAATCCTCAATTTGAATAAAGTGATTAATCTGATTAAATTAGTATATTCTTTTATTACATCAACTTTCTTTAATGAATACAACTCGTCAGTTTCGTCAACATAACTAATCCAATAAGGGCACGGTTGGTACGAAAGTGATGGTGACGTCTTGATGGAGCGCCGAGCGCCAAGCGGATGCAAATACTAGGCTACATCATTTATGATAAATGTTTAAAAATGTTATGACGAGTCATACTATAATAGTATAATAATATAATATTAGTGTAGCCTAATCTTTATCTGCAATTGTGAAGAAAAACCCCATTGGTTTAAACAGAATGAATACACATAGAAAAAAATATTTTAATTTTTTTGAATGTTGATTTAAAATTCGAATGGCAACGTTATAAATGAAGCTTCGAACTATTCGGTACGGCCCTAGAACATGGACTGTGATCCTTAGGCTAAGTAAGCTAACATCATCTAGGACAAACACCTTTAAAACATTTTGAAACAGAATCCCTCCCTGTACCCTCCTCGTATTCTTGTGAAATAGCTCACAGGTGTGTTGGAGAGGACCGACTTTATTCTTGTGGGTCTGTGAGTCTGTGACTGGAGCCCATGTTTCCTCGTCTCGGCCTAAAATAGTCTCTACTAATATGCTCTCTGCAGGAAAACAGTCACGTTCTAGTCTCTCTCCGACAGAACCATGATGTTCTATGCTTTCTCTGTTAGAACTAAGTGAGATGTAGTCTTTCTCTGTTAGAACTAAGTGAGATTTAGTCTTTCTCTGTTAGAACTGAGTGAGATGTAGCCTTTCTCTGTTAGAACTAAGTGAGATTTAGTCTTGCTCTGTTAGAACTAAGTGAGATTTAGTCTTTCTCTGTTAGAACTAAGTGAGATTTAGTCTTTCTCTGTTAGAACTAAGTGAGATTTAGTCTTTCTCTGTTAGAACTAAGTGAGATTTAGTCTTTCTCTGTTAGAACTAAGTGAGATGTAGTCTTTCTCTGTTAGAACTAAGTCAGATTAAGGGCGCTTTCACATATAGTTTTGGTGGACTCGGTGCGGTTCTGGGGGTGACGTTGCAACATTGTTGCATTCTTCATTTGGTCCGTCTGCATTCACATTGCAATTTGTCAAGCGCACCAAACTTTCTGAACAATGTCACGTGGTCGAAAAGGGCGCTCGTCTATTGGACACAATAGAGTGGAAATGTGTGTGCGTGACTGCAAGCCCTAACGTGTGTGCGCACGTGTGTGTGTGTGTGTGACTGCAAGCCCTAACGTGTGTGCGCACGTGTGTGTGTGTGTGTGTGACTGCGAGCCGGAAGCGGTGCTGGTGATGCCTTCTGATGGGTCTCTCATCTTCGAAAGACTCAACGATATGTTTCAGGCTGGATGTGGGTCTTGTGCCAAGTATAACGTCCAGCCAGGTCATCATACCAACTGACACTGGCCGTCTATCTGACGGCCACGGATAATAAACTATAGATTCATATGGAATTCGTTAAACGGATCCGTTGTCTTACTTATTATTAAACATATTATTTATTTTTCCCAAATGAAGGTTGAAAGTCTGTCTCCGTCACAAGCGTAATGTAGGATAGACCAGTCTATCCTATATACGCGCAACCAATGAGTCTATCGAGAAAGAGAGATAGACCGGTCTACAGAGAGAGAGAGCACAACTCATTGACTGCCTTAGCCCCTTTCGTGACTGAATGCAAGGCTTGCATCGCAGTCACGAAAGGGGCTATGACACTGCCTTATATTAGCACACACAAATCATCTCCAACTAACGTTATTTATTTAAATTGTTCCTGTTTATTAATTATTTTTAGTAGACCGGTCTATCTCTCTCTCTTGATAGACCGGTCTATCCCACTTTACGAGCAACCAATGAGTCTATCCGACAGCCACGGATAATAAATTATAGATTTAGATTCAATGTCAACGCCTTTTAAATATAATCAAAACGTTCCCGCATTTCTGTCCGCTTTATAGTTTTATGACAGACATCTGATAAGAGTGTATGCGCCAATAATAACGATAACAATGTGTTTAGCCTATATTAAATAGTCTAATTGTTTTTTCAGCCTGTATTCGTTTTAACTTTCAGCCTGTTAATAAATGTGTCGTTAATTCAGTATTTAACTTCTTGAATTCATATTTATTTAGGCTATGCTAATTAAAAACACAAATGTTATGGACATCTAATTAAATTCTCTGCTTATTTATTAATATATTGCCGACGCAGTTTGTGGCATTGATCCATTGTTCTATTGAAGCCCATTACCACCATCCTCTCGCTAAACAACTTGTACACCGCATTGTTTTTATGAGTGCCCACAAGTAGCTGTTTAATTTGGTCTTCTGCCCATATTTCTATCAGGGCTTTCTTTCACCTCGTCATTCGCCCACGTCTGTCCACGAGACATGTTTACTGCAGTGTTTGTTTTGTTTCCTTCTCATCAAGATGCACAGTTTATCAGGTCACTTCCTATATTTGGTCCGCGTTTGGTCTGATGAAGCGAACCGAGACCTAAGTTTTCAGGCGGACCAGAGTTTGTGTGTTTGGTCCGCACCAGAGTTCGACTGCGCATTCACACCACCCCAAAAAAAGCGGACTATCCGAGAAAACGAACTCTGGTCCGATAGTCCGGACCAAACAGCTCTGGTGTGAAAGCACCCTTAG
>NC_140170.1:190241536-190257330 GCF_963971535.1 Notolepis coatsorum
CCCGCGGAAGCCCTTGAAGGTGGAGTGCGCAAAGTCAATCATCCGTACGTCCACCAGAGGGGGCTGCTGGGGAGCGGTTTGGGGTTGAGGGGGGAGGGGGAAGGAGGAGGGGTGCAGGGGTTCTGAGGGAGGGCGCGGCTGTGACAGAGGGCTCGGAGGAGGCGGCGGAGTGGGAAACGAGATCAGCTTGGAGACGGGGGGAGAGAGGGGGGGCGGCGGGGGCTTGTAGTCTGTCGTCTGGAGGACGCGGGGGAGGAGGGGGCGTGGCTTTGGGCGAGGGGGGGAGGGCGCGGGCTCTGCCACGGGTCCTAGCCCCACCCCTACGCCCAGCCCCACCCCCCCCGGGTCCTTCAGGTCTTTCTCGCAGGGGACCAACGGCTGGCCGTCAGGGGCCACAACAGGGGCCGTCGGCCAAGGGACACCGTGTAGCTCGCTGGGGGCCTGCGGATCCTTCACCAGGGGAACACAGGGAGGCTCAGTAGGGGCCGGTTGACTCTTCATCCAGGGGCCACCGGGAGGCTCAGTAGGGGCCGGTTGACTCTTCATCCAGGGGCCACCGGGAGGCTCAGTAGGGGCCGGTTGACTCTTCATCCAGGGGCCACCGGGAGGCTCAGTAGGGGCCGGTTGACTCTTCATCCAGGGGCCACCGGGAGGCTCAGTAGGGGCCGGTTGACTCTTCATCCAGGGGCCACTGGGTGGATCAGTAGGGGCCGGTTGACTCTTCATCCAGGGGCCACTGGGTGGTGCTTCAGTAGGAGCTTTCTGTCGGGTTGTCTGCTGCTCAGCGGTGGGGAGGGATGGGATGGACGGGCCCTCAGGCTCCTGCGAAACAAATCAAACCAAATGTCATTTCACTCAGTCACGGCCGCGGGGCGACGACGGTGGACCGACACCACGTGTAAATATTCTGTAAGCCGTGTAATACATTCATAGGGTGTAGTTCCACAGTACAAGTATCTACAGGCATGGCATACACCAGAAGATGAATACAGAATACATCGGAAGATGAATACAGAATACACCAGAAGATGAATACAGAATACACCAGAAGATGAATACAGAATACACCAGAAGATGAATACAGAATACACCAGAAGATGAATACAGAATACACCAGAAGATGAATACAGAATACATCGGAAGATGAATACAGAATACATCGGAAGATGAATACAGAATACACCGGAAGATGAATACAGAATACACCGGAAGATGAATACAGAATACACCAGAAGATGAATACAGAATACACCAGAAGATGAATACAGAATACACCAGAAGATGAATACAGAATACATCGGAAGATGAATACAGAATACATCGGAAGATGAATACAGAATACATCGGAAGATGAATACAGAATACACCGGAAGATGAATACAGAATACACCGGAAGATGAATACAGAATACATCGGAAGATGAATACAGAATACATCGGAAGATGAATACAGAATACACCAGAAGATGAATACAGAATACATCGGAAGATGAATACAGAATACATCGGAAGATGAATACAGAATACATCGGAAGATGAATACAGAATACACCAGAAGATGAATACAGAATACACCAGAAGATGAATACAGAATACATCAGAAGATGAATACAGAATACATCAGAAGATGAATACAGAATACACCAGAAGATGAATACAGAATACATCGGAAGATGAATACAGAATACACCGGAAGATGAATACAGAATACACCAGAAGATGAATACAGAATACTACAGAATACACCAGAAGATGAATACAGAATACATTGGAAGATGAATACAGAATACACCAGAAGATGAATACAGAATACATCAGAAGATGAATACAGAATACATCAGAAGATGAATACAGAATACACCAGAAGATGAATACAGAATACATCGGAAGATGAATACAGAATACACCAGAAGATGAATACAGAATACATCAGAAGATGAATACAGAATACACCAGAAGATGAATACAGAATACACCAGAAGATGAATACAGAATACTACAGAATACACCAGAAGATGAATACAGAATACATCAGAAGATGAATACAGAATACACCAGAAGATGAATACAGAATACACCAGAAGATGAATACAGAATACACCAGAAGATGAATACAGAATACACCAGAAGATGAATACAGAATACATCAGAAGATGAATACAGAATACACCAGAAGATGAATACAGAATACATCAGAAGATGAATACAGAATACATCAGAAGATGAATACAGAATACATCAGAAGATGAATACAGAATACATCAGAAGATGAATACAGAATACATCAGAAGATGAATACAGAATACACCAGAAGATGAATACAGAATACATCAGAAGATGAATACAGAATACACCAGAAGATGAATACAGAATACTACAGAATACACCAGAAGATGAATACAGAATACATTGGAAGATGAATACAGAATACATCAGAAGATGAATACAGAATACATCAGAAGATGAATACAGAATACTACAGAATACACCAGAAGATGAATACAGAATACATCAGAAGATGAATACAGAATACATCAGAAGATGAATACAGAATACACCAGAAGATGAATACAGAATAGACCAGAAGATGAATACAGAATACTACAGAATACACCAGAAGATGAATACAGAATACACCAGAAGATGAATACAGAATACATCAGAAGATGAATACAGAATACACCAGAAGATGAATACAGAATACATCAGAAGATGAATACAGAATACATCAGAAGATGAATACAGAATACATCAGAAGATGAATACAGAATACACCAGAAGATGAATACAGAATACATCAGAAGATGAATACAGAATACACCAGAAGATGAATACAGAATACACCAGAAGATGAATACAGAATACATCAGAAGATGAATACAGAATACATCAGAAGATGAATACAGAATACATCAGAAGATGAAACTACTAGTGTTGTCGCGGGGCGGTTGTTAGTATCGGTGCATTTCTCTACACTGAGCTGAAATATAACTATTGCACATAAATTAGGTAAATAAATATTAACAATATTTATTTACAACACATAAATATTAACTTATTTACAATTATACATACAGTAGTGACAACACATATGAACTATTTACAATACAGGGAGGCACATGTATACAACACTCATAACTATTTACAACCAGTGTCAGAGCGAGCGCACTCAAGTTGTTCGGAGATCCTGAGGGCTCAGAGTAGAGAGCACACTGGACGCTCTGACCAAAGAGTCAGTTTATCAGAGCGGAGCAGATTTTCACCCGTTTCATCTTTTCGGATTTTTCCCGTTTTTAATTTTTCCTGTTTTCAGATTTCTCTGATTTTATATTTTTTCCTTTGGATTTAACAAAAAAACAATACAAATTATGTTTTTAACTAACTTTCATAACAGTACATCTGCAAACAGTGCCAGTGTAGTTCAATGTTCAGTGCCAGTTAGGTTATGAAGTTTCTTTTTTTCCATTCAGTTCAGTTCAATGCAGTTCAACTGCCAGTGCAGTGCAATAACTAAATAATAATTAAATAATACAAAATAATTAGGGATGTCCGATATTATCGGCCTACCGATATTATCGGCCGATATCGCCATTAAAATGTGATATCGGAAAATATCGGTATCGGTTTTCAAATTTTTTATTATTATATTATTTTTTTACATTTCTAAAACCTTTATTTACCCAGGCAAGCATGTAAGAACAAATTCTGATTTTATTTATTGTCAAAAGTATGCATAATGTTGTGTTAATTCCACAACAAGAGATATGTAATGTTAATTACCTGAAATTATAAAACATTTTGAGGGGGGAAACCCTGCATATATCGGTATCGGTTGATATCGGTATCGGAAATTAAGAGTTGGACAATATCGGTATATCGGTATCGGTAAAAAAGCCAATATCGAGCATCCCTAAAAATAATAATTTGCTTAAAAGAAACCAGAAAAAAACTGTAAAGTGTAATTTATTTCAAAGAGATGTCCTTTAACACTTTGAGTGCCAATGACGAGATTAGTTATGCTAACTCGCCATGCCGTTGAGTGCCAATGACGAGTTTTCTCGTTTTTTTAATCGTTATTTCTTTTATTAGTGATATCCATTCAAGGGCAAATACCGCCGCCTATCGTCTCCCGGATGGTATGGCACATCATTGGATTGGATTGGGTGGCCATGTGCATCAGAAAAAAAGTCCGGTCCGGGGTTTTCCCATCTCTGGCAAGCAGTATCGTGTTACCAGATTGACTGAGGACCCTCAGAGCAGCGTCGATCATGTGTTTTGGACTATAATGTTGGGTCAATAAACACGATCAATATTTGGAATGGCGATCAGGAATTGGATTCATCTTTTTGCAGAACATCTGATGTGAGGTAAGGACTCTATTTTACCAGTATTGGGTTAAATCAGATGTTTTTTTCATAGTGATCACAACGTGTCTGTGTGTGTCAGGGTTAGAAATTAAAAAAAAAATTCAAGGGCTTTTTTTGCCCCCCTTAATTGATTTTCGGGGGCTTTTTTTGTATTTCGGGGGCACTGAATTTTTATGATAATTAACATAAGGATTATAAAACATTGTTGACACTTTTTTTACAGTCTTTGTCCCTATGTTTGATAATGTAATGTTAATGTCTCCATATATAGGGCTCTACGCTAACCTTTTTCCCAAGGAGCACATGTGCTCCTAAATAAAATGTTAATAAATAAAATCTAAATAAAAATTTAGGAGCACACAAAGAAATTTAGGAGCACAGTGAAAATTGTTCAAGTAACACAGAGTTTATTAACTATTTATCACATGCATATTATACTGTGCGTGTGCACACTATGAATTGAAAATGGGGGACCCTGATGTAAACAAGACGAAAGTCTTTCTCTGGTCTGCATCCCCTTAACAATTGTGTGTATTGAGCTGTACTGTATTGTACCCATTCTGCAATCTGTTAATAAAGTTTTCAATCAATCAAACGCAAAGGATATCGGTTGTCAAGCTGCTTTTGTATGTTGTAGTGTTGTTATGATACCAACATTTTGACTTTGATACAGATAGGAAAGGTAATGGAATATATTATTAGATGACAGAACATTGAAAATTCTTTATACAATTATTTAATTCATTATGAAATAGAAATTCCGTTTTTGGGTGGAACGTTTGTTGCAAGGAGCTAGGGAGGCGGGGACCGCTGCGTGTTACACACAACACGGAGAAATGTCCAAGCGTCTAGCTGCTTCGGTGCGTCGTTAACGTTAACGTCGGAAGAAATTCCCCACTAAGCCCTAAATTCAGAGCAGAGCAGTATCCTAATGACTTTTATGCTTCAGTCGATAAGGTGTTTTGCGAATTCTGTCAACATACCGTGGGGACTGGACCCGCAAAAACACGTGCGAATATCACTTCAAAAAACCATGTCAGCCGGATTCCTCTTTCTCCTCGTCTCTCTTTTGCTCAAAATAAAAATGAATGGGCTTCATGGCTGGCTGATTTTTTTTGCGTTGTCTGATTCTGAATGCATAACTTGCCTAAGCCGGTACCGTGACTTTGTTTTCGGGCGCTACTGTGATTGGACGTTTATGCGCCTTGTGTAATGTGGGACTATTAACAGCGGAGCTGTTTTTTTTTAATCGTCACTCGTCTCGAGTAAATGATTTTTCCGGGTCGCGCACACACACACATATTATTAGGGGCAAATACAAGGGAAATGCTCGCACTGTAGATCATATATATAATTATATATATAATTAGTAAACTGTCGGGGGCATTTTCTGCCCCCCTTAACTGATTTTCGAGGGCATTTTGTCCATTTTCAAGGGCATTTTCCCCCGAGCCCCCGTTAATTTCGAACCCTGGTGTGTGTGTGTATGACGTTAGCGCTGACCAGGTCATGGATAATAGATTTTTCAGCCCGCTTCTCTAACGTGCATAAGTACACATATACTATCGATAATCTAGCGTTTATTTGAAAACTATTCATAAATCAGCCGAAAAATTACGTGTTTTGTGTATTCCACCAAAGGGCTATTATTGTGGAATTTCTCTGAAATGACTAGAACTCTCCGAAACTATACTCGTATTCAAAACGGTATAAAACGGAAATGTACCAACGAAAAAACAATCCGTTTCGTACATGTTGACTGCAAGCAAGTCATTGATAAGCGAGGGGTGTTTTAGACCCATAGCCATAATTTAAGATATAGTTTAAGCGTTCGCAAATATCCCCGACCTCCCATTGACTAAAGCGCTGGCACGGAAGGGGTTATCTGGGCATAGGGGGCGTGGCTCTCAATGTGTTAAAGGTTAATGCTTCTCCCCATCTCTGGCTGACATCACCATTGTGATACATGATGGTTAGGCCTTTGTGTTTTCCTCAGTGAGGGATTCTCTTTTGTCGGTCAGCAGCGTTTTCAGGGATTAAAGCAAAGTCATATTATTATATATCTTAGTTTAAACCTCCACTGTATTTTTTTTTAATAGCGTTAGCGTTTTAAGGGAGCCTACTTGTTTCGGTTTCGTCGATAATCCAATGTACAGTCCCCCCCCCCCCCCCACCCAACCTACCCAACCTCCTCCAACAATCAATCAATCAATATTTAACAGATTGCAGAATGGGTACAATACAGTACGGCTCAATACACACAATTGTTAAGGGGATGCAGACCAGAGAAAGACTTTCGTCTCGTTTACATCAGGGTCCCCCATTTTCAATTCATAGTGACATACATGACATACTACAGGTATATAGTAATGTTACATTTGTGACATATACGATATGCAAATATACAGTACTGTTACCCATAGATCCTAACAGAGATTATATACATATGGGGAGGAGACTGTACATTAGGAGGGGGTACTGTGAAGTAACACGACAATGACAAATGTGTTGTTTCTGTTTTTCTTTTTGACATAGTTGCGGCACACGGAACAAGTTAACAACTCACCACTACAGACAGTCCCCAGTAGCCTAGGCCCTAGCCAGTCTCTTCAAACTTCCTCTCGCAACTTTCTTTTATTAGGTGGTGCCGCTTATCCTTTTCGTCTGAGAACACCGCGGTGGGTTATCTTTTTAGTGGCCGGCTTACTTCTTCCATTAACGTCATTATGCCAACGTTAGCTAATCGGTATAGCAGGCGTGCGTAACGTTAAGTGCAAGCAGGTACATAAGCAGGTGGTGGATGTGACGTCGGTAAACAAGGAGAGATTTAAGACTCGTGTTTTCTGACATGCGTTTCTACTGGATCTACTGCCTGTTCATGGTCTATGTATGCTGAAGGTCGGTCAGACCAAGTCTAAAAGAATAAAAGTGATTAAATCTATTACTTGTGTCCTGTAGCATTTATATGTTTACATTTATATGTTTAAAGAGAATGTAGCGTATATCAGCCTATGATTTATGGTAAAGTCTATTCCCGCGGGGATGAGTCATCTCCGTCAAAACATCTCCTGACTTTTTCTTCAGGCAAAGTCATTCTTATTTTAACCTCCACTGTATATTTATATTTAATAGCGTTAGCTAAAAGGAAAAGACAACCCGTATCGGGGTCTGACAGCACTACAATTACATTTTCATATAATAACAGGCTGAGACTCACCGGTAGAGCCGTCGTGCCGCCGCTAACCCTTCAATAAGCTTTGTGGTCCGGGCATAAATGTGTCCATAAATCCATTTAGTTAGATCTCATCCAACACCGTCTGAATGTATCTTGCGATTATTTTTTTAATTTTTTTTATTATTGCAAAACAAAACTTATTAAAAGTCAGTACTCAACACACAATGTATAATGAAACTTTCAGTAAAGGTGGTTAAAATATATGCAAGTACAGAAACAGGATAAAGCAAAAATAGTCAATAATAACATTTTAACCGTATACCGTGTATATCCAGCGAAGTTACAATTATATAAATGTTAGTATATAATATACCCCGAATACCTATTTTCTAAAACCCTACACACATATGCTCCAGCTCAAATCCCCCCCTCCCGGACCCCCTCTTGGATAGTACCTCCATTATCCCTCACTCCTAACCAGACATCACCATTATAGGCTAGCTTTTATTCTCTCCACCACTTCTAACCACATTAACATTTTGGATTCATTGAGCCCTAGAATTCTTGCTGTTGATATTTCTTGATATATCACATCAAGATATGTAAGAAACCACACTTTCCGGCACATTTTTTCCGGTTGAAACCAACGTGATGCAATCAGTTTTTTAGCTACTGTGATACCCGATAAAACCAATCTTTTTAGTTGTGGGTTCACTGCAAACTCAAAAACATCATTCAATAGCAATACCGCGGGGTGTACAGGTATATTCCAAAATACGAGTATTGATAATTGTTGGGACACATCTTCCCAGAATGCCTTAACTGGTGGGCAGTCCCAATACATGTGCATAAATGTTCCTTCGTCCCCATTTGTACATTGGGAGCATTTGGAGTTTTGTATAAGCCCCATTTTGCACAGCCTTATAGGAGTCAAGTATGATCTGTGAATATAGTTCAGATTGATTTGTTGATGATCCGGGTTCCTTGATGTAAGTCGGACATTTGCCCAGGCTCCTTGCCAATCAAAGTCATTTTCCAGGTCTGGTATATCCCTCCTCCAGACATTGTCTAGTTGAAGGGTTTCGTACGAGGACGTTAGTAATTGTGAATAAAAACCTGATACAAAACCTCCCAATGTATTTCTGTCATAGAAAAATTTGTGGTATCTGTGGTGTTCAATTGGTATGTGTAATGGAACACCGTGAGATCTCATACAAAGTTTTAACTGTATGTAAAAAAGCCATGTGGACTCGGTGAGGTTAAACTTTATGCATATTTCTTATATTTTCTTTTCTTATCATATATCTTGCGATTATTATACATTTCCGACGACAAACTATTAGCGCAATCCGGTCTCTCAAGTCGCTGCGTTCCTGCCGATTGTCTTGAATGTATATGCAGCTGTTTGTGATATCATGCCTTAAATTGCCCCTTTTTTTTTATTGAATTGAATTGAATTGAATACAGGATCTCAGGACTCAGTGCACACAGGCTCAGATGATGATGATACATGATAAGGTTATGTTTTGGGGGTTCAGGGGTCACGGTTACTTACCTTTCCTTCGTAAATGATGAGTAGAGAGGAAGAGTAGAACCGATAGGACGCCTGCCTCTCAAGCACCGCCTTCAGGCTGCGCAGCTTGCTCAGCATTGGCTCAAAGAGGTCCCGCCTCAGCCCCTGCCCGTTATGCATGTACTGGTGGAGGGCGTGGCGGAAGCCCTCGATTGACAGGCCGCGCCCGTAATACTTATTCCTGCACAAGTAGTGGCCTGTGTCCATTTGGTAAACCTAGAGAGAGGGGAGAAAAGAGAGGAAATATAGTAAGAGTAGCTCAACTGCCGCCACAACACTGGGCGACTGGGTTCAGGTCTGCTATTAATAGTATTAACAGTGTGACATTGTATCCCTAGATGCAGCACTGAACGGCACAGGAAGTCCTTCATTCAGACAGACATCAGACTTTACAACGCATCACTGTGACTCACTGCATCACTGAGCACAGAGTGGCAGTTACCATCTTCCTGGACTTTTTACTTTTAAAACAACACTGTTCAATATTACACTTACTGTAGACTTCTGTATATATATATATATTTTTTTTTATTATGTTTTTGGTAGATTTTTTATTGGTTCATTTGGACAGTCCGGCAGAGAGGAAGGATGGGAGGAGATACGGGGGAGGAGACATGCGGCAAAGGTCGCCTGGGTCCGGGAGTCGAACCCGGGACGGCCGCGTTGCACTGCAGTGCTGACTTCTGTATATATATTTCTTTTAAACTTTGACCAGTCAGCTGGTTCTTTTAGCGTTTATCGCTTTTTTCTGGTCAAGCATGACCGACAGAAACAGGTTGAATGGGGTATAGATCGGGGGAAAGACACTCTGAGAAAATACGGCGAGTCCGGGAGTCGAACTCGTGTACCCCAGATCCGTGACGCGCACGGTTGTCCCCGACGCCGAAATAGCGTCCGAGGTACGCGGTGAGCTACTGGAGCTCCCCTTCTGTATATTTTTACTGTATATTTTATACTAGAATGTATATACATAACATACGAAATGTTGAATCCCGGTCTGTACTCTATTATTATTATTATCTTACTCTTAGGCCTATTCTATTCTTAGGCAATTTGTTTTGTTATTCTTATTCGTGACTTTGTTCCGTCTAAATGTTTACTGTGAGCGATTTGTAGTGTCAAATTATTTCTATTCTATTAAAAACAAGTACTATTGAAATGTTTAAATGCAGATATAAACTGGAATTCTTGGACAAGTATAATTTAGAGGAGCTTGACAATAATGTGAACTGGTATTTTTGTAATTATTTATTTATAGCTATTTATCTTTTGCTGTAGTGGATAGGTATATTATTTTTGATATTGATAGATAACTTATTACATATTATAATATGATATTGTAAGGAAGGGGCAGGACTTTCTGTCCCTTCTCAAACAAAACCATTTGTCTTTTGAGCTATGTTGACAATTGCTTCCATGTCTAGGAAGATATATTTTGTTTTATTTGTATTTGTATTTATTATTATTATTATTATTATTATTATTATTATTATTATTATTATTATTATTATTATTATTATTATTATTATTATTATTATTATTATTATTTTTTGTTATTTCAAGTTTGTGTTTATGGTTGTTCGAGATAAATAAAGATCAAATCAAATGATATTGTATTACCTGCACGCCACAGACCCACAGACCCCCAGGGTGGAGTGATATTACCTGCATGCCACACAGACCCCCAGGGTGGAGTGATATTACCTGCATGCCACAGACCCACAGGGTGGAGTGATATTACCTGCACGCCACAGACCCCCCCAGGGTGGAGTGATATTACCTGCATGCCACACAAACCCCCAGGGTGGAGTGATATTACCTGCATGCCACAGACCCCCAGGGTGGAGTGATATTACCTGCATGCCACAGACCCACAGGGTGGAGTGATATTACCTGCATGCCACAGACCCACAGGGTGGAGTGATATTACCTGCATGCCACAGACCCACAGGGTGGAGTGATATTACCTGCATGCCACAGACCAACAGGGTGGAGTGATATTACCTGCATGCCACAGACCCGGACCCCCAGCGTGGCCGAGGTGCTCAGCTCACACTTCTTCATCTGCCGGGCGGCCTTGTCCTCGGAGGCGTCGTCGCCGTGCTGCCGCGTGCCCATCTTCAGGTCCAGGATGCAGGGGTAGGAGAAGTGGTGCACCACGTTCTCCAGGAGCAGGAACTCTGGGGGACCGGGGGGGTCAAGGAACCGCAACAGCAACAACAACAACAACGACACGTAACCTTTGACCTCGAGAGTCTGAGAGCAAGCGGAGGGGATGTTTCAATTTCAGTTAGTGTAGTTTCTCAAGTTTCTCAAGTTTCAAGTTTCTCAAGTTTCTTTAATAGTTGTCATACAGAAGTACAGAATACCTTTATACAAAATGCTTCTTACTGTTACGCTCCAGAGACTGTGCAAGACAAGATAAGATAAGTATGAAATAAAATAACATAGTATAGTATGTAAATTAGAAGTAAAAAAATGAGGTAAAAAAATGAGGTCACAGTGTTCAGTATAGACATATGTACAATGTTCGATTAATATGGTATATATATCACATATAATATATATTAGGGCTGTCCCCGATTTGTATAGTCGACGTGTAGTCGCAGACGTTTGCCGATAGTCGACTATTAGTAGACGATGAAAAAAAAGTATATACACGAGTATATTGATGCAGACCCTGAGCGCTGTGTGTGTGTGTGTGTGCGTGTGTGTGTGTGTGTGTGTGTGTGCATGTGTGCGTGTGTGTCTTAGACAGCTGTCTGATCTTGGTCTCTTTGAAGCAGCATGATAAAACATGGCCTCTAATCTGACATACATAACCTCTGTGGACCTGAAACATAGTGCACTGCACAACAGCTGCAGACAAAACACACACACACACACACATGCACACGCACACACACGCACGCGCCTTCAAGTCCACATATGATGATAAACAGTCATTTTAAATGCAGTCAGACAGTAAGAGACGTGTCAGTTACACAAGCAGGATGAAGTTACATCACAATAACAGACGGTATCTACCTCAAGGGTCATGAGAGCAACCGCCAATGACAGCAGATACCGATATAGCACGCACATGCATACACATGCACACATATGTATGTATGTATGTATGTATGTATGTATGTATGTATGTATGTATGTACTGTATGTATGTATGTATGTATGTATGTATGTATGTATGTATGTATGTATGTATGTATGTATGTATGTATGTATGTACTGTATGTATGTATGTATGTATGTATGTATGTATGTATGTATGTATGTATGTACTGTATGTATGTATGTATGTATGTATGTATGTATGTATGTATGTATGTATGTATGTATGTATGTATGTATGTATGTATGTATGTATGTATGTATGTATGTATGTATGTATGTACGTACGTATGTACTGTATGTATGCATGTATGTATGTACTGTATGTATGTATGTATGTATGTATGTATGTATGTATGTATGTATGTATGTATGTATGTATGTATGTATGTATGTATGTATGTATGTATGTACTGTATGTATGTATGTATGTATGTATGTATGTATGTATGTATGTATGTATGTATGTATGTATGTATGTATGTATGTATGTATGTGTGCATGCGTGCGTACGTCCGTCCGTCAGTCCGCCCGCCCGCATGCCCGAGAGCAGCGGTTCCCAAACTTTTTTGGCCATGCACCCCCTGTCACCTCCCGACCTAGCTGACGCACCCCCCCCCCCCCCCAATGCCCAACATAAAAAAGACAACACAGTCTATTCATAGGCGCACTAAAGGCATCAGGTTTAATCCAATAAGAACACATACCAAAGTATGACAAACAAAATAAAATACTTCACCACACGAAAGAACAAAATGAGAATGACATGCATCTAGACTCAGAACCATGATTGGCCAAAAAACAAGAACATGGGTTGAATCCACGTCCGAGATGCATCCATATGGTGGGAAATATGTCCGTAGCTGCTCAGCGAGTTGGTTGAGGTGTTCTGTTATTAGGCTTTTTACAGGTTCACCCGCGACAACTTAGTTTCCCTCCAAGAACGCATGAAGTGTAGGGAAACACATGAGCATAATACGCTGCCACAATAATAGCGCACCGGTCCCAGTCACGCGCCTATGGCATTTTGGCAGGAAGTAAAGTGCATTTGGGATACATCTTTTTTTTTATTATTATTATTAAAATAATTTTATTTAAAAGTTTAGTAAATTTCATGATTTACACAGTGAAAATGCCCATTTGAAATACTGTATATTAGTTATATTTATTAGTAAAATAACACCACAGCACAGCCATTAGCCTTTTCATGTCACGCACCCCCAAGAGGGCTCTCGCGCACCACAAGGGGTGCGCGCACCACAGTTTGGGAACCACTGCTGTAGAGCTTCCTGGTTGGGGTGTGTGGGGTGTGTGAGGGGATACTGTGTAGAGCTTCCTGGTTGGGGTGTGTGGGGTGTGTGAGAGGATACTGTAGAGCTTCCTGGTTGGGGTGTGTGGGGTGTGTGAGGGGATACTGTGTAGAGCTTCCTGGTTGGGGTGTGTGGGGTGTGTGAGAGGATACTGTAGAGCTTCCTGGTTGGGGTGTGTGGGGTGTGTGAGAGGATACTGTAGAGCTTCCTGGTTGGGGTGTGTGGGGCGTGTGAGGGGATACTGTAGAGCTTCCTGGTTGGGGTGTGTGGGGTGTGTGAGGGGATACTGTAGAGCTTCCTGGTTGGGGTGTGTGGGGTGTGTGAGAGGATACTGTAGAGCTTCCTGGTTGGGGTGTGTGGGGTGTGTGAGAGGATACTGTAGAGCTTCCTGGTTGGGGTGTGTGAGGGGATACTGTAGAGCTTCCTGGTTGGGGTGTGTGGGGTGTGTGAGAGGATACTGTAGAGCTTCCTGGTTGGGGTGTGTGGGGTGTGTGAGAGGATACTGTAGAGCTTCCTGGTTGGGGTGTGTGGGGTGTGTGAGGGGATACTGTGTAGAGCTTCCTGGTTGGGGTGTGTGGGGTGTGTGAGAGGATACTGTAGAGCTTCCTGGTTGGGGTGTGTGGGGTGTGTGAGAGGATACTGTAGAGCTTCCTGGTTGGGGTGTGTGGGGTGTGTGAGGGGATACTGTAGAGCTTCCTGGTTGGGGTGTGTGGGGTGTGTGAGAGGATACTGTAGAGCTTCCTGGTTGGGGTGTGTGGGGTGTGTGAGGGGATACTGTAGAGCTTCCTGGTTGGGGTGTGTGAGAGGATACTGTAGAGCTTCCTGGTTGGGGTGTGTGGTGTGTGTGAGGGGATACTGTAGAGCTTCCTGGTTGGGGTGTGTGGGGTGTGTGAGAGGATACTGTAGAGCTTCCTGGTTGGGGTGTGTGGTGTGTGTGAGGGGATACTGTAGAGCTTCCTGGTTGGGGTGTGTGGGGTGTGTGAGGGGATACTGTAGAGCTTCCTGGTTGGGGTGTGTGGGGCGTGTGAGAGGATACTGTAGAGCTTCCTGGTTGGGGTGTGTGGGGGGTGTGAGAGGATACTGTAGAGCTTCCTGGTTGGGGTGTGTGGGGTGTGTGAGAGGCTACTGTAGCGCTTCCTGGTTGGGGTGTGTGGGGTGTGTGAGAGGATACTGTAGCGCTTCCTGGTTGGGGTGTGTGGGGTGTGTGAGAGGATACTGTAGAGCTTCCTGGTTGGGGTGTGTGGGGTGTGTGAGAGGATACTGTAGCGCTTCCTGGTTGGGGTGTGTGGGGTGTGTGAGAGGCTACTGTAGCGCTTCCTGGTTGGGGTGTGTGGGGTGTGTGAGGGGATACTGTAGAGCTTCCTGGTTGGGGTGTGTGGGGTGTGTGAGAGGCTACTGTAGCGCTTCCTGGTTGGGGTGTGTGGGGTGTGTGAGAGGATACTGTAGAGCTTGCGGTCCTTGCTCTGGGACCTCATGCGGCTGAGGTGCTGGCGGTGGCAGCGCAGGGACCAGGGGTTGTGGCTCAGCTCCCTGGAGCCGTCGGACATCTGGAAGGGAAGCACACAGCCCTGCAGCTCCAGCCGGGGACTCTTCAACTCTCCAAGACTAGAGGAGAGGAGAGAGGGGAGGGGAGGGGAGGAGGGGAGAGAGGGGAGAGAGGAGGGGAGGGGGGAGAGGAGAGGGGAGGAGGGGAGGGGAGGAGGGGAGAGAGGAGGGGAGGGGGGAGAGGAGAGGAGAGAGAGGAGAGGGGAGAGAGAAGGAGGGGGAGGGGAGAGAGGAGGGGAGGGGGGAGAGGAGAGGAGAGAGAGGAGAGAGAGGAGGGGGAGGGGAGGAGGGGGAGGGGAGGGGAGGAGGGGAGAGAGGAGGAGAGGAGAGGAGAGGAGAGGAGAGGGGAGAGGAGAGGGGAGAGAGGAGAGAGGAAGGGAGGGGGGAGAGGAGAGGGGAGAGAGAAGGAGGGGGAGGGGAGAGGAGAGGGGAGAGAGGAGGGGAGGGAGGAGGGGAGGGGGGAGAGGAGAGGGGAGAAGAGGAGGGGAGGAGAGGAGGGGCGAGGAGATGAGGAGCGGGGGGAGAGGAGAGAGGAGAGGAGGGGGAGGAGAGGGCAGAGGAGAGAGGAGAGAGGAGGAAAGGGGAGGGGGAGAGGAGAGGAGAGAGGAGAGGAGAGGGGAGAGGAGGGAGAGGAGAGGAGAGGAGAGGAGAGGAGAGGAGAGGAGAGGAGAGGAGAGGAGAGGAGAGGAGAGGAGAGGAGAGGAGAGGAGAGGA
>NC_140170.1:190257530-190280030 GCF_963971535.1 Notolepis coatsorum
GAGGAGAGGAGAGGAGAGGAGAGGAGAGGAGAGGAGAGGAGAGGAGAGGAGAGGAGGAGACCTTTAGGTTGGTGCTGTGTTAACCTGTTAAGCCCTAGCCCTATTTTTTGACAGTGAACGCCATGCTAAACATGACCAGACATGAAAAAATGTTCGGCTATCATCACGCAACCCAGATCACCAACAGATTAATCTTAACTTTGTTCATAGGACTTACCTGACCCCTAGACGATTGTACCTAATGGGTCTCAGACCTGACTCTCGATGCTCCTTGTGTTCAAACGATGCTATCGGTACATATATGCATATGTATTGGGAATGCCCTCCTGTTGAGACTTTGGGAAAATGTTACCACTGAATTATCAGAGATTTTATCTCTGACCATACCGACACTGCCTTCTGTTCTGTTGTTGAATGATGTTTCTCAGTTATCAACCTCTGTACATGTAAAGAGACTCATTTTGGTGGGTCTTACAGCTGCCAAAAAGTTGATAGCGTCACGCTGGATTCAACCGGATAAAATGTGCCCGAAGGTATGGATTCTCACCTATCTCGATGTGATTTATCTAGAGATATCTACTGCGCGAATTTTAGGTGTTAATGAAGCCAGCATAGCAGCCTGGGTAGCTGTGGTGGATAAGATAAAGGAACGCATATAAATTTGGAGTTTTCTGGTGTTGAATGAAGTAGTGGATGTATAGCCCACGTGGGGGTCCTGAGGGGGGCGAGCCCATGGTATTGTATTTATTATTTTTATGTCTTTTAGTCTACTTTCATTCTGATTTAATTACTGGACTGTCATTATTGTTATTATTATTTCTGTTATTGTCCTGTGATTTATTGTTGATTATTACTGTTACTGTATTGTTTGTCTTGTTTCATGTAAAAAAAGAGAAAATAAAAAACATTTGTTAAAAAAAAAAACAATAAGAAAAAATTACATGAATATAAATTAGGGATGTCCGATATTATCGGCTGACCGATATTATCGGCCGATATCGGCAGTAAAATGTGATATCGGAAAATATCTGTAATTTTTTTTTTTTTTTTTTTTTTTTAACGTTTATTTAACGTTTATTTACCCAGGCAAGCAAGTAAGAACCAATTCTTATTTTATTTATTGTCAAAAGTATGCATGTTGGTTTAATTCAACAACAAGAGATATGTAATGTTAATTTTTACTTTTTTAATGATCATATTTTGCACAGATAATGCTTACATTTAGAAAGCCTTTTGAATGCATCCAGTGAAATTATTAGTTACCTGAAATTATTCTGTTTTTTTGGGGGGAAACCCTGCATATATCGGTATCGGTTGATATCGGTATCGGAAATTAAGAGTTGGACAATATCGGAATATCGGTATCGGTAAAAAAGCCAATATCGAGCATCCCTAATATAAATGGTTATATGGTTCGCACTCTTTCCCCGGTTGGCGGTTTGGAGGGGGATCAGCCCCCCCCCCCCCCCCCCAGAAGGATCTCCAAGCCTCTCTTCATGTCCAACATTTTGAATTCTTGTCCTTCATATTTTTCCATGTGCACATTTAAAGCAACTGCTATTCTAACACAACTCTGAAGAAATAATATAAAATAAGACTAAAGACAATTGGCACTTCCCAGGAGAACCGCTGAACAGATTTTGTCGGATTTTGTCGCTATCGACAGGCAACAAATAAGCCTTCAATTCGATATATATATATTGTATTACAAAATATGCACACCCGAGCCACTAGGGATGGCCAAAGTGCCGGTTAAAAAAATAGTTTTACTCTGTCTATTCCATTTTTATTATTTGTATTACTGAATGAAACTGTAAACAGAGAGGCCTATTGGTAATGCTAGATCCTAATGTGAAACACTGTGATTTACCTTACCTTGCTACCTCTGCTCTACAAATAAAGTTATTATTATCATTACTTCTCGGTGGAGTCGCTCTCCCTGCGCTGCTCCTCCTTGTGCTCGGAGGTGGAGGAGGAGCGTCGGTGGAGGCTGCGGCGGGAGTGCTTCCTCCTGGGCTGCTCGCGCTCCGGGGGGTCCCTGTCCTCCAGCTCCACACCCTCCATGCTGCTCTCCACGTAGGGGTACGCCACCAGGTTGATGTACCCGTCCGAGTCGCCTTCAAAACACACCAGGACCACACCTAGAGAGAGACAGGCAGGCAGACAGACAGACAGACAGACAGACAGACAGACAGAGAGACAGACAGACAGACACTCGAATCTTAATTAATGGGTTCGAACCTCTGTTTATTTTATTTATTACATATTTAAAATGTATACATTTTACACAAAAAATATATATCAGAATATCACAGTACTACGTTGTGTTTACAATCATTTGAAAGTCACGCACGGACACACAGACACAACACAGTCTAGGAAGTCGAGATGAGGAGGGGTCAACATCCGTCGTGCATTATCAGGAAATGAATCAATCATATATATATGAGAGAGAGAGAGAGAGAGAGAGAGAGAGAGAGAGAGAGAGAGAGAGAGAGAAAGAGAGATGCGACATTCTGGTATCGTCACGACACTAGCGGATATAAAGAAAGAAATAACAACTGCAGTCAAACATTGGTTCAGATTCCTCACAAAATGAGATCTCAAAACGTGTGAGGGAATATAATTTGAAAATAATATAATCTTTATTTGATATCACTCACACTTTACATTGTTTACAACAACAACAACAACAACAGATCCCATCACCCTGATGACTGTGACTGACACACAGGGTGATAAGCCGTCTAATAGTAGCAGCAGTTTACCAGATTAAAGATTTAGACAGAAGGACAAAGAGAAGGAGAGACAGAGAGAATTAGAGAGAGAGAAGATAAAGTAGGAGAGAGAATTAGAGCGAGAGAAAGTAGAGAGAGAAAGTAGAGAGAGATAGAGAGAAAGGAAGGAGAGAAAGGAGAGAGAGATAGAGAAAATTGACATCAGCATCAGATAATCTAGCAGAAATACAAGTACAACATTTAACACATTTTCTGTGACACACACACACACAGACAGACAGACAGGCAAACAGACAGACAGGCAGACAGACAGGCATGCAGACAGATGGAATGCAGACAGACTATTCTTCTATTTTTACTTATCTATTTTATTTTTATCTAGCACACTCTCAGGAGCAGAACAGGAACAAACATTTCATATAAAAGTATTCTGTATTTTTGTATGACAACTAATAAAGAAACTTGAACTTGAACAGACAGACAGGCAGGCAGACAGACAGGCAGGCAGACGGACAGGTAGGCAGACAGACAGACAGACAGACAGAAGGGACAGACAGACAGACAGGTAGGCAGACAGACAGGCAGGCAGGCAACCAGACAGACAGGTAGGCAGACAGACATACAGACAGACAGAATCAACAAGAATCATTGGCCAGAGACATATATAGAAAGGGTTTGACCATGTGGCTGCCTGCTAACGTGCTAACGTGCTAACACAGCAGCAGCAGAAAACGCACGGACGCTGGTGACCTGATCTGTGATGCTAGGCTATTTCTGGCTAGTGATTCGAACTGCCGCTTCGAAATTCAAAATCCCCCCCTTATCGGAGAGAAATGTACATTAGAAGGCTCCGTCTACGGGACCACAGCTGCCTGGCTCACAGACAAAGCTACGAGCGCTCTCTATTAATAGTCCGTTCATTTTCCTATAGCTACTAACTGTAATGTTAGTTAGTCTACAACAGACCCAGAGACACACAGCTGTCTGCCAACTGATGAGGAGCAGAACTGCACTTTAGCTGAGCAACAAACCCCTTCCTTCCTGTGAGCCGGCCTGTCCTTTAATACCTACACAAGCTTTATCTACATACACATCTGTCTACGTGTCTATCTGTCTGTCTAACTATGTCTCTGTCTGTATCTATGTCTCTGTCTGTCTGTCTAACTATGTCTCTATCTCTCTGTCTGTAACTATGTCTCTGTCTGTATCTATGTCTCTGTCTGTATCTATGTCTCTGTCTGTCTGTCTGTATCTATGTCTCTGTCTCTCTGTCTGTATCTATGTCTCTGTCTAACTATGTCTCTGTCTGTCTGTCTAACTATGTCTCTGTCTGTATCTATGTCTCTGTCTGTCTGTCTGTATCTATGTCTCTGTCTGTCTGTCTAACTATGTCTCTGTCTGTATCTATGTCTCTGTCTGTCTGTCTAACTATGTATCTGTCTGTCTGTATCTATGTCTCTATCTGTCTGTCTAACTATGTCTCTATCTGTATCTATGTCTCTATCTGTCTGTCTGTATCTATGTCTCTATCTGTCTGTCTGTATCTATGTCTCTATCTGTCTGTCTGTATCTATGTCTCTATCTGTCTGTCTGTATCTATGTCTCTATCTGTCTGTCTGTATCTATGTCTCTATGTCTCTGTCTGTATCTATGTCTCTATGTCTCTGTCTGTCTGTCTGTATCTATGTCTCTATCTGTCTGTCTGTCTCTATCTGTCTGTCTGTATCTATGTCTCTATCTGTCTGTCTGTATCTATGTATCTATGTCTCTGTCTGTATCTATGTCTCTGTCTGTCTGTCTGTCTCTATCTCTCTGTCTGTATCTATGTCTCTGTCTGTCTGTCTGTATCTATGTCTCTGTCTGTCTGTCTGTCTGTATCTCTCTGTCTGTATCTATGTCTCTGTCTGTCTGTCTGACACTAACCAGAGCTCCAGACAGGAGTACTGCTGCCAAGTCACCCAAGGACAACAGAGTCACACTGTTGTGTGTGTGTGTGTGTGTGTGTGTGTGTGTGTGTGTGTGTGTGTGTGTGTGTGTGTGTGTGTGTGTGTGTGTGTGTGTGTGTGTGTGTGTGTGTGTGTGTGTGTGTGTGTGCTGTGGCTGCTGTTTATTCTCCATGTTATGAGAGAGGAGGGGAGGGGAGGAGAGGAGGGGAGGGGAAAGGAGAGGGAGGAGAGGAGAGAGATGAGAGGGACGGAGAGGAGAGAGATGAGAGGAGAGGGACAGAGAGGAGGGAGAGGAGAGGAGGGAGAGGAGAGCAGAGAGAGGAGAGGAGAAGAGAGGAGGGGAAAGGGGAGAGGGAGGAGAGGAGGGGAGAGGAGAGGAAGGGAAAGGGGAGAGGGAGGAGAGGAGGAGAGGAAAGGGGAGAGGGAGGAGATGAGAGAGAGGAGGGAGAGGAGAGAGGAAGGGAAAGGGGAGAGGGAGGAGGAGAGGGGAGGAGAGGAAGGGAGAGGGAGGAGGAGAGGAGAAGAGAGGAAGGGAAAGGGGAGAGGAAAGGAGAGGAGAGAGAGGAGGGAGAGGAGAGAGGAAGGGAAAGGGGAGAGGAAAGGAGAGGAGAGAGAGGAGGGAGAGGAGAGAGGAAGGGAAAGGGGAGAGGAAAGGAGAGGGAGAGGAGAGAGAGGAGAGAGGAAGGGAAAGGGGAGAGGAAAGGAGAGGGAGAGGAGAGAGAGGAGAGAGGAAGGGAAATGGGAGAGGAAATGAGAGGGAGAGGAGAGAGATGAGGGAGAGGAGAGAGGAAGGGAAAGGGGAGAGGAAAGGAGAGGGAGAGGAGAGAGGAAAAGAGAGGAGAGGAAGGGAAAGGGGAGAGGGAGGAGAGGAGAGGAGGGGAAATGAGAGAGAGGAGGGAGAGGAGAGAGGAGGGGAAAGGAGAAGAGAGGGAGGAGAGAGAGGAGAGGAGGGGAAAGGAGAGGAGAGGGGAGAAGAGGGAGAGGAAAGGAGAGGAGAGGAGGGAGGAGAGAGAGGGAAGGAGAGAGGAGAGGAGAGGAAAGGAAAGGAGAGAGAGGAGAGAGAGGAGTTGCTGACGCTACATCTGAAAGGTGCGTGTAAACACTTCAACATGGCGGATGGCGCTTCGGTACGAGGACAGAGGACAGAGGACAGAGGACAGAGGACAGAGGACAGAGGACAGAGGACAGAGGACAGAGGACAGACATTCTCTCTCTATGAAAGAGAATCACAGATATTGGACAACACTGATACTACGGTCACAGATGAATAGAGACATGTTGTGATGGTGTGCAGTTTGACGCACAGCCGTCTCGCCAGGGACAGTCTGGATGAAACCAACGGCGTAGTTACCGTCGCTCGGGCAAGAACCTTCACTATTTACTGGGGATGTCCGATATTATCGGCCGATATCGGCATTAAAATGTGATATCGGAAAATATCGGTATCGGTTTTCAATTTTTTTTTTTTTTTTTTTACATTTCTATAACCTTTATTTACCCCATGCAAGCAAGTAAGAACAAATTCTGATTTTATTTATTGTCAAAAGTATGCATAATGTTGTGTTAATTCCACAACAAGATATATGTAATGTTAATTACCTGAAATTATTCAATTTTTTGGGGGGGGGGGGGGGGGAAACCCTGCATATATCGTTATCGGTTGATATCGGTATCGGAAATTAAGAGTTGGACAATATCGATATCGGTAAAAAAGCCAATATCGAGCATCCCTACTATTTACATCATTTATATTGAGTCATTTAGCTGCCGCTTCTATCCAAAGCCACTAACAAGTCAGCAGGGGTGTAAAGTACTTGAGTAATTGTACTTTGTTACAATACTTATAGACATTACATAGTAGTATAGACAATAGACATATTAAGATAGTAGATAGTAGTATAGACATATTAAGATAGTAGTGTAGACATATTAGCATAGTAGATAGTGTAGACATATTAGCATAGTAGATAGTAGTATAATAGTAGCAAAGTACATACTAGTAAAAGACAGTAAGGCCTTGTCCAGACGAAAACGATTTTGATCTTTTTTTGCTTTCGTTTAGTTTTCATTTAAAAAAAGGTTTCCTTAAAAACGAAAACGACTCAAGATAATAAGTGCGTGCCACAAATTTACAAAATAGATTCAAGATTCAAGATTCAAGAGTTTTAATTGTCACGGCATACAGGTATACAATGAAATGCGGCTGGTCTTGCCCGCGACGATGTGCAATACAGTGGTACAACATATAATAGAATCCAATAAAATACAGTGGTACAACATATTAATAGAATCCAATAAAACAGTGCAATAAACAGGTACATGGTGTGCCATCTCGGTATCTGTACATTAGTATTTACAGAGCATATAGGACATGCTAGTTAGCTTTAGTAGTGCAATACACTGTTCCTGATGTTATACTATTTTAAGTGGCCTTTCCTCTGGCCATAAGTGTGCGTGTGTGCGGCATGAGTGTTAAAGTGGCTGCTAGTGTGTGAGCGTGCTCAGCGTGCGTGTCGTGTATGTACTTGTGTGTGGATAGTTCAGTTTCTGTGTCTCTCAATGTTCATTGTTCAAGGCTCTGATGGCCTGGGGGAAGAAGCTTAGCCTAAGCCTCTCCGTCTTAGTCTCTAGAATTCGCAGGCGTCTGCCTGACCTCAGCAGCTGGAACAGGCTGTTATTTTCCTGTCTTTCCTGTTTTAGACGTCGCTCTTTTATTTTGAAAACCCGACCGGAAGTGTTGTCGTTGTTTTCGATAACTTGAGCTACCGTAACGTTCGTTTTCCAAAGGAGTGGAGCGAGAGACAGAGACCGTGGCTCAAACTACCTGTGTTGTATTAAAGGGGAACTATCTTATAAATGGCCTTTTTCAGTGTTTAGCATTGTTTCATAGCTATGTGGACTTATATTAATATGATCTATGTCTCTAATTCTCATATTGGCGCATTCTTCCAATTCTCCTCTCACAATATTCACCCTCACTGAACTGAGTCATCTGAAAATGTGCTGATTTGTGATGTCAGAGAGACTCAGCTGCATGATAATGTGGCTGTGTGGCATCGTTTAGGTGCCCAGGCTCAAAACGGCTTAAGATCTTGAGGTAGAAAAATGCTGTTTTTGAGTACTTCATTAGAAATACAAAACAATGAATAAAAAATTTAAAAGATTACAGAGGTGTTCCATGACTCACAGGAATTGTGTAAAAGTGCCCAAATAGTGAAAGAAATAGTAAAATAGTTCCCCTTTAAAGTAATTGATAACTTGTCCCTGTCATTTCGACTAGCAAAACGTTTGTTGTCTGTATTTAACGTTACCTCAGGATACCACTGTCTATTGTATTTAGTTGGTTAGCTATTTAGCTAATGTTGATAGCATTTTGAATAGCATCAATGCTAGCTGGCTGGCTACAGCTTTATTTACTAAATTATGGAGGCCTTTTAATCGTCAAGGTAAGAGAGGATTTGTCATGATCAACTGAAGGCGTATGCTATGGAACAATATGTGCTTGGCTACTACTTGGGTTTTCAGAAAAAGGCCAGCTATGTGACGCTAATCTCTAGCTAGTATCGTCTATTGCATCACAGCAGCCTCCCGATCAAGCCCAATAGCTTCTGTAACACGAACGCAACTACTCTGATGCCATTGTTGTTTAATAATAACTCCCGGTGTTTAATAAACACTTCTAGCCAAGACATATAAGACATAATGTATCATGTTTCTTTTTTTGTTGGCTGGGTTTGCGCATGCGGATTAAGGGAGATGTCAATCTGTTGTCGACGGTGGGAGTACAGGCGCAGTACATTTAGCTGTAAATGCCCGATCAAGCTCAATAGCTTCTGTAACACGAACGCAACTACTCTGTACGATGCCATTGTTGTTTGCACATGTGGGTTAAGGGAGCGGTGGGCTTCATCGCATCATCGGTTCAGGAGAAGACGCGTATCGCTTGTAAAGACAGTGACGCAAGGGGGGCGTCTTCAGAATTGCGCACTCTGGAAGCCGGTCTCAGAAAGTAGCGTCTTCAGGCTCCCAGAACGCAGTTCCGTGTGGATGAAAGGTGCATACGATCAAATACTTTGACTGATACGACCGAAATCGGTTTCGTCTGGACATGGCCTAAGTGTGTGTGCCTGTGTGTGTGTGTGTGTGTGTGTGTGTGTGTGTGTGTACCTTTATATTCAGGTGTGAACTCTTTCATCTCGGGGGGGAGCGACTCGTAGAACTTCTGCTCTCGACTGATCAGTGGTTTGCAGACTGTGTGGTCGTCGTACCGCATCATACTAGTGTGGCCTCCCACCTACACACACACACACGCACAGGCACACACACACAGGCACACACACACGCACAGGCACACACACACACAGGCACACACACACGCACAGGCACACACACACACAGGCACACACACACGCACAGGCACACACACACAGGCACACACACAGGCACAGGCACACACACACACAGGCACACACACACACACAGGCACACACACACAGGGAATAATCAAAATCACTCAACAGCTAAATATAGTATACTTCTAATCCAGATTGCACAAATAAAAGTGAAAATAACAATAGATTAAATTAAATTCAGAATAAAACAAAGGATGCAAAGTGCATTTTCTGTGAGCCACCACTAGGGGGCAGAGCTGCTAACAGTGAGTACGAGAGTGACTAACAGAGCTCAGGTAACATAGACCTCCATTATACTTCTGTCAACAAAGCAACTTTAACTCCAACACACCAACTCCAACATAAATACACCATAAACTCAAATGGTACCATAAACACAACACACACACGCACACACACGCACACGCACACAGAATCTCACCTGGTGAATGAAGGGCTCCAAAGGCACCCCTCCTCCTCTGGGTCCCAGCGAGGCCCCACCCCCCGGCCCCGCCCCCGGCCCCACCCCCTGCCCCGCCCCCTGCAGCTTGGCCTCCATGCTGTTGGTGTGAGGGAGGCACATGGCGCCACCTAGGGGTGGAAATAAAACATTTAGTTTTATAATGATGTCATGAGTCCTGTACTGGAACCACACTAGCCCTTTACTGGAACCAGACTAGTCATTTAGCTGAAACTAGGGCTGCAACGATTAGTCGACATAATCGACGACGTCGATCATACATTTTTATTTTTTTTTTTTCACTACCTATCTTTGTGAAAGTGGCTTCTCAGCTCTGGTCCAGCTGAAGACAAAGCAGAGGAACAGATTGGACATTGAGCATGACCTCAGAGTTGCTTTGTCTACCATCACCCCAGACTTTGAGACTCTTGTCAGGAGCAAACAACATCCCCAGTTATCCCATTAGTTCCCTGGGATGTTAAGCTAAGAAGTCTGCTATATTTTTTGTTTTGTTATTTAAACACTTCCACTTTAACCCTTTAATCGCCAAGGACGACTTAACACGTCATTCTCCGCCATGCGTAATCTGCCAATGACGTCGTACAGCGTCTTTGAGATCAATATTTCAAAAATCTGTCAATCATATTTCACCCACGGAGACTTGAGATCTCCTGTAGATCTCCTCTCAACTCTCCAACGGTTCAAGACCGCCATCTGGTGGCCGATCGGCGAATCGCCAAAACCGGAAGTGACGCGCCGGAAGTGGTGCTCGCCCATATTCCGTCCGGGCACTCGCTATAGTTAGCGGGACTCCATCTTGATACACTGGACATCGATCGGTTGCAAATAACTCGATAAACAACTAGATTTGGACGTATATAGGATTATACAACCTGGAAATGGATCGCATATATCAACATCCCATAATAGGGAACTTTCTGCTCCACGCTGATCGCCCAACACTACGAGGAAGCTGCGGTGAGTTTCAGCGTGTTTGATTATTATTAAACATACACACTGCTCCGATCAACATATCACCCATACTAAATAAATGATTTAACGTCGGCCACGGACTTATAACCCCCCCCCTCCGGTCACCAGCAGATGATGAGGCATGACGTGTAGGACCTTGTACAATTGAAATTTTTTATCTGACGTCAATCGGTATCAAACTACATTTGATGATCTAATATATGTATTTAGGGCTATAACTCACGTTCTGCAGAATGCTGCAGAAAACGATAAAAACATATTTATACTTTAGACCGTATTTTAGTATGAATATGTGAATGAAAAAGTAGAACGTTGCTACATCCTAAACGATAGATACTTGACGTTGAATGGGCCATAGTAATGTCAATTTAGCAATACAATTTAAAAAGTTATAGCCCTACAAAGAAGGGGAACATCTCCACAGACAAATAGAGCTGGCAGAGGACGGTATAAGGCCCGACATAAGCGTGGCAGTGAAAGGGTTAATTTGTATTATTTAATTTATTTATCTTGTTATGAGTGATTGTTGTATTGTTCAAATACATTTTGATTTAAAGTTGCTTAAGATCCAAATTCAAATGTTTCATGAGTCATTATTTTAATTTGCTATGGGATCATCGTGTTATGTTAAGTTAACTGTTAAGGCAGAGGGACTGGACAACAGGGTGACATTCACAGGTGTGCAGACTTGAGCATGTGAGGTAAAACATGCATTGGAGAAGGAGCCGCGCCCACAGGAAGCAGAGATTGAGGGTGTGACAAAAATAATTGTTAGATTAGTCGACTAATCGAATGACAAAAATAATCGTTAGATTAGTCGACTAATCAAAAAAATAATCGACAGATTAGTCGATTACCAAAATAATCGTTAGTTGCAGCCCTAAGCTGAAACACTTTTATCCAAAGCGACTTACAAGTTCTGTACGACAAGTCATCAGGAAGGGCACAACTCTATCAGCTGAGTAACAATGTTCATCAAGTGTTGAGTGCTACAGTGTAGGTTGGTTTATTAGGACAAGTGCACGACAGTAAGGTTAGTTAGGGTTAGATTAGATTTCAGATAATGGTTGAAGAAGTGAGTCTTTAGTCGACGGCGAAAGATTGGACGGGTGGGCAGTTCATTCCACCGTTGTCATCCAACCCGCTTGCGTTCATGTGCCAGAGTCAATTACGGTCATATAAAATATAAAATATCCAAGTCAAAGAACATCAAAGTCAAGACATTTCAAGGTCCTTAACCTTTCCATTATCATGATTCTGTGATAAACAGAAGTTCACGACCGACTCTATGATCCATGGACCTTGTAATGGTCACGACAGCAGCATCACATGACAATATTAGAGGCCAATAACAAAAAGTGAACTAATACTAATTTAAAAACGAATACTAAAACCACCTGTATGAACAGAGCGATGTGGGTTACCTTGGGCTCTGGTGCGGAGGGAGGGGGAGGGGGGGCACAGGGAGCGACAGACGGCTGGGAGCGCACGCTGCCACCGGGGGGGGAGGAGCCAGCCCGACGGCCACCTCGCCCGACCTCCAATCAGAGTACTCCGCCAATCCACCGCACCACAGGACCGGGAACCAATCAGGACGACAGGGGAGAAGGACGGGGGAGGAGGGGAGGGGGCTCACAGTCACACAGATTCCTAGAGAGAGAGAGAGAGAGGAGAGAGAGAGAGAGAGAGAGAGAGAGAGAGAGAGAGAGAGAGAGAGAGAGAGAGAGAGAGAGAGAGAGAGAGAGAGAGAGAGAGAGAGAGAGAGAGAGAGAGAGGGAGAGAGAGGGAGAGGGAGAGAGATAGAGGGGGACAGAGAGAGAGAAAGAGAGAGAGAGAGAGAGGGAGAGAGAGAGAGAGAGAGAGAGAGAGAGAGAGGGAGAGCGAGAGAGAGAGAGAGAGGGGGAGTGAAATCATTATTTAACAGTTTATATCCAGAGACATGTCCGTCTGAATACACAAGGGGGCGGGGCCTGGGGACCATCGCTGTGAAGGCAGGGCGCCCTGTGTTTACAACACAAGACAAAACGAGAGCAACACACACACCTCAAACCCTGTGCTAGCCTATGAGCAGCAAGTAGGGATGCCCCGATCGATCGGCCACCGATCGTTATCGGCCGATATTAATCAGTATAAATATGCGATCGGGGAATTCCGATAATTAGTCATATTCGCCGATCGCGGAAACTGATCAAGTGGATATCTCACTCGCTTGTCTCAGACGCACAGGACCTGCAAACTGCTCCTCCTCCCTAGCCCCGCCCGTACCCGTGTAGAGTTTGTAAACACAGAGGAGGCGGACCTCCTCTGCTGAGTCTAGATAGTGCATTCGACCTGAGCTAACGTTAGCTACCTAGCTATCGTTACTGTTTAAACAAAATTACCCAGTCAACTATTCACTTTTAGTAGGCATTGTCTAACGGTATTTAGCCGGCTAGCTACTGATAGCTCCGGATATCAACAAATGCCCCAGGAAGTCCAGTAGCCCATGTTGATATCTCCGTTAGCTTGCGTTAGCTGACGTTAGTTCACGGTTCAAAACGAAATGTCCGATTGAACTAAATAGTTGTCTTAACGTCATCTAGCCGGCTAGCAGTAGCTACAGATAGCTCCTGATATCAATGTCTTATAACATTGATTGAATGCGTATTCGAGCTGAGGGCTTGCTGAATGTGAAATGACCAAAGCATAACGTTACCAAGGCAATAGGGTCCCGCTGCAGCGCCGGAGAATCCTTTTTGGAGCTAGGGCTACTAGAGTACACACAGACAGTGGAGCTGTTTGCAGATAGCGAGCATTTTGACTTGTTGCGTGGTGGCGATGTCTCGCAGATAATACAAGTACAAGTCTAATTATATAATATATATATTTTATTAAAAAAAAAAAAAAAAAAAACTTTATATAAAATATTTTTTAATTTCTTTTTAATCAAAAACGATCGGTATCGGATCGGTATCGGCCGATATGGCTCACGACGATCGGTGATCGGTATCGGTGGCAAAAAACGTGATCGGGGCATCCCTAGCAGCAAGCGTGTTTTGATCTCTCCATAGAGCCCTGTCTTTACTATTTAAGCATTACATCACACCAGGGCTGTACGTTAACTTTTTTTGCACATAGCACTGGTGCTACAGAGGTTGATAGTTTTGTAGCACAGGCCAAAATCTTGTAGCACAAGTATAAAACATGTTATATTTGTAACAGTCACAAATGTGCCTATTGTATTTGTGTTATTTAGTTGCAGTGCCATGTTTGGCTGTCATTTAGTATATCGCCATGTGTTATTATTACTATAATAGTAATACTCTCATATGCTATTTTCAATTAATATCATAAACAACATAAGGAATATTAGCATAATTTTGAGTGGACTGAAGGAATGAGTCAGCGTTAATAGTTTTAAATGCAAATAATTTATTGAAACATAGAAGTGGGGTCGGTTGGGACACACACACACAATGGGGGACCCTGATGTAAACAAGACAAACGTCTTTCTCTGGTCTGCATCCCCTTAACAATTGTGTGTATTGAGCCGTACTGTACTGTACCCATTCTGCAATCTGTTAAATAAAGTTTACATTCATTCATTCACACACACTGTTTCAACTCACCACCCCTGCATCATATTGTAGTCTAGTCTGTCTTCAAACTTCCACTCCTCTCGAAATTTTTTATATTTGAATATCAACATTATCTGTCCATCCTCAGTTTACTATAATATACTCCTGTCCTGAGTCCTGACTAGTGACTTCATCGTCTTTCCAAACGCACGCACGCACACACACACACACAGGGAAGGGGAGAGAGTGCCCCCCCATTTCCCTTTCCACACTGTGTCTGCTGGCTCTGCCTGTGATCAGGATTAGCTTGTTAGCTTGCTAACGTTGTAGTGATTGTAATGGTACATAAACGTTAATTTCGGGCGATGTGCGCATAAAGGAATGGCGACGGTGCAAAGCATGTAGATGCATTTGACCCGTTGCGAGAAAAAAAAACACCACGGACTTATTTCGGGACGTGTAGGCGCACTGCTGTGTTACGCAGCAGCAGTGCGCACCAACACGCTGCTCTGCTTGCAAGCACGGATAGGGCGGATATGACTCGTCGAGTTGTCACGGAGTTTTTTCAAAATAAGAGTATCATATGCACCTGAATGTTGCTAGCTGTCGAGCCTAGTTATTATAGCTGGAGCTGCGCGTGGGCAGAAATGAGACCCGCTACAGGATTTTCAAAATAAGAGTATCTATATGAACCGAATCCCTATCGCACCAGTGCTAGTGAAGTAAATCCATTCATCGCACAGACCGCTGTTGCTGTAGCACGTGCGAGATATATCTCGCACTGTACAGGCCTGCATCACACGCAGGAGTGGTTTGTGACCAATAAACCATGCCTAGGGGTGGTTGTTAGGCCCGAGGCGCAGCCGAGGGTCGTTAGACCCCCCTAGGCATGGTTTATTGGTCACAAATCACGACTGCACGTGGTGTAAAGCTTTTATACAACTGCCAGATTCATCCAACCTTATTTCTATACAATAAACACACATTAATCGAAGATTTATTGAAAAAACCATCCGCCAGAAAAAGTAGTTCCCACAACTCCATGTGGAAGCAGCTTGAAGTGCATCCAACCAAACTAACACATCCAACTGTGTATTATTGGAATGATTGAGAGAAGTTGCCTCATGTGGAAGCAGCTTGAAGTGCATCCAACCAACTAACACATCCAACTGTGTATTATTGGAATGATTGATTGAAAATTTATTAAAACGTTTTCTTTGCCCTATAGGAAAAAAACGTTTTCTTCGCCCTATTTTTTTATTTATTTCTTTTAGCCTAAACTTAACCAGTTGGAAACCAGGGGTACAGTAATAAAATTAGCAATCAACCAATCAATCAATTCAATAGACCATGCTCACTTAAAACAGCGCTGCTTCTCTCTCAGTCTGACTCCCCCGCTGTTGCAGACAGGAGTGTGTGTGTGTGTGTGTGCGTGTGTGTGTGTGTGTGTGTGTCACAGTGTGTGTGTGCGTGTGTGTATGTGTGTGTGTGTGTGTGTGTGTGTGTGTGTGTGTGTGTGTATGTGTGTGTGTGTGTTTGTGGGTACGCCAGCGTCGGACAGTGTGAGAGAGAACGCTGCAAGAAAGTAGGAAGGAAGAAATTTAAATCAATCAATTAATCTATCAATCAATCCGCGATTTTTCTTTTGTTCTAGATTGAGTCAAGACCCATCAATTACATCATCCAACATTGTTTAAAATACTAACACATTCCCCTTGACAGAATCGCTTCATATTTAGTCGTTATGGTGCTTTCAACATAACCATTTGATCTCCGCGATCCTGTTTTCTCCCGGAGTGAGCCGGGGAGGGTTATGTGATTTGGTTGTGGGCGGGTCCTGAGCCCAGGACCGTGGATTGTTACCAATAAAGACGTGTGAATGGCCAATCAGAATCGAGAAATTTGCATGCCGTTGTATAATTCCCCACAACACACAAGACACAGAGCAGCCGAACAGCACAGCTCTCTATGGATGATATCGCCAGTGGACTCCCCGCTGCCCCCAGTGGACGGGACACCTCACTGCAGCTGGTGCAGATGGAGTGATGCGGTCCAGCCGCCGGTCAGGCTCCTAAATAATCCCCGTCGTCAACAGCAGACGTTGCTTCTATTATAGAAGCAGCAGAGTTATCTTCACCCGGAGCTGCAGGCTTAAAGGAGGAACACACCAACTTTTAGCTTATTTGCCATCTACCCTGGAGTTAGACGAGCAGATACACACCCTGTTCTTCTCTGTGCATGCATTAGGCTTAGGGAACAGCCACGCCGTTAGCCTAGCTTAGCGTCATTCACTGGAAGTAGGTGTGCCAGTGTAGCCTAGTTCCCAACAGTCACGAAATACACTCGGAATACAACTCCAAAACGTTCCTGTAAACATGTTGTGACCTGTGTATTTACCACGAGGAGAAAGACATTCAAATAATTAGAGCTATTTTCCAAAACGCATATTTTTTTAAAAACTTTTGTAATTTATTTTCAGAAAATAATGATATTTTGAAACAATTTAAGACCAAAACATGTTAAATAAAAAAATAAAAAATTTCTTTTATATAGGCCCGATACCGATGTGTAAAAAAAAAAAAAGGACCATATCGGCGGCCGATATATCCTGCACCACTAATATATATATAGTGCAAAACCCTAAAGTCAAGCACTTTTGAGGTAAAAGTAAAACACAGTACTTTCAAGTACATTCCAGAACAGTTGACCATTGGGAAAAAAAACTTCTCGATTGATCTCAATTTCTCAATATTCTGAAACCAGACTAAGAAAAAACGGTTGGCTCTGCTCTCTGTAGAGCACCAGAGCACCGTTAGCCCCCTCTTCATCCTCTTCATCCTCTGAAGCAAACAGCACGAGGCTCGTAATAGGGCTAACGTTAGCCTGTTAGCTCTATCATCCATGGTAGCTGCTAGCTACACGCTTAGCATTGAGGTGATACCGTAGGCTTGAAATGCTCTGGTGATATTGCAAAGTCTTTGCAAACACAACCGTTCTCGTATCAACACTTCCATCTGTTTTTTTCATTCAACGGGCAACACAGCCTCAACTTTTAAACTTTAGCCAACAACTGTATAAGCGGTATGCCTGGAACTGGTCCACTGAGAAACATTCCGTGGTGTCTGGAGTGCAACAAGATTATGAAGAGCGATAAAATGCGTAATTTTCCTTAACGTTTAATTTTGTCTGTAGTTAATTAATTGAAATGAACGCGATAAATCAGAGGCGCTGTTACATTTTGGATGATTTTGCATGTGCTGTGTGAGCCAATCAGAGGCTTTGTTACATTTTGGATGATTTTGCGTGTGCTGCGTGATCCAATCGGAGGCTTTGTTACATTTTGGATGATTTTGCGTGTGTTGCGTGAGCCAATCGGAGGCTTTGTTACATTTTGGATGATTTTGCGTGTGTTGCGTGAGCCAATCGGAGGCTTTGTTACATTTTGGATGATTTTGCGTGTGTTGCGTGAGCCAATCGGAGGCTTTGTTACATTTTGGATGATTTTGCGTGTGCTGCGTGAGCCAATCGGAGGCTTTGTTACATTTTGGATGATTTCGGATTGTGGTTGAACAGAAGAAATTTTATATCTTGTAACAAACCTGCTTATTGGTTCACCGACACTGATGACATTAACTACTTAGGAATCGAACAGCATCTTTCGATACTCGAATAGCAGATCGATACCATAGCAGTATACAATTTCGATACCCAGCCCTACTCATATCAATATTTTAAACCGAACTGTAGCCCAGCAGATCTATCGTCTCCGATTACCATCAGAGTGAGAGTGAGACATCCATCTCTCTCAGAGTGAGAGTGAGACATCCATCTGTCTCAGAGTGAGAGTGAGACATCCATCTCTCTCAGCCCGGATGATGACGCTTTGGTTTGGTTTCATTATCATCCTAAATAACCAGAAACAAAAGCTCTTATTCTGAATAATGATCATGTAAATAACTAGAGGCCAGTACAGACACACTGTTGACTAGAGCTGATATATATCATATAGTGAGTATTAAAGGTGATATAGTGAGTAGTGATGGTGATATAGTGAGTATTAAAGGTGATATAGTGAGTAGTGATGGTTATATAGTAGGGGTGGGACGATACATCGATCCAGATCGATATATCGATCTATTATCAATGATCCAATAAGATCGATGCAACGTGAAAAAGATCGATTCATATTGCGATACTCTTATTTAGAAAATCCTGTGGAGAGTCGTATCCGCTCGGCTCAACAGCACACAGCCGTAGCGTCTGAAACGTGGACATTGCAACAGAGCAAGGCTAGTGTGCCTATTCTGCGACCCAAAACAAGTCCCTGCTGTTTTATTCCGCAACGGGTCAAATGCATCTAACATGCTTTGCAATCCTCGCCATTCCTTTATGCCCACGTCGCGTTAAAGACCGAAATTAACGTTACGTTAGCGTAAGCTAACAACAAGCTAACCCTGGGGGGGAGGAGCAGACATTCTCCCTTTCTGTGTGTGTGCGCGTTTGGAAAGACCAGATGAAGTATAGTATATATTTATAGTAGATGTTCTGAGGATGGACAGATAATGTTGATATAAACATAAAAAATACAATACATAATAAATGTATTCATGATCATCATGCAACATAAAACAATTGCAGGAACGGTTTGGGAGAGGAAGGGGTTTTAGGTTGCGTGTTGTGAGTTCCAAAACAATTTACTTAAAGTTTAAAGCTCAATATATCAAAACGTGGCACTTTACAGTGAACAGGAGGTCTATTTGTATTAAAAACAATAGATTGTTTTTCATTTAAATGTCTGGAAGAGCTCAAAAATAAAAATGTCAAATGATATTTCCGTTGCCTTTTTTGAGTTGATCTAAATGTTACTGGTTGTGTTAAATGGGCATAATATCGCCTCATATCGATCGCAGGCACCTGAATCTAATCTAATCGTATCGTGGCAGACTTTGTGATATCGGCAAATATCGCATCGTTGTCCAAATAATCTACCGTAATTCCTCTAATAGTAACCCCGGCTTGTATTTGTTTCAACTGTAGCGGGTACCAGGCTTGTATTAGGAGGAGGCCTGTATAAGAGGGAGGCCTATATTTCAAATTTTCAAACGGATCATAATGAATAAATCAACATTTTGTGTCAGTTTGAACCCAGTAAAATGTACTGGGTTCATTTATTGAAACCAAGTACTGTATGAAATAGTAAACAGTGCAATTACAGGTGGTCACTGGTCATTTCAACGTTTTCAAAGTGAAATCAAGTAACTAGCTCAGTATGCAGCTCAGTATATTAGTAACCCGGCTTGTATTAGGAGGCCGGCTTATAATTGCTTAGCTCAAGAGCGCACCCGGCCATTAATAGAGACCCGGCTTGTATTTGAGACCCGGTTACTATTAGAGGAATTACGGTATATCGTATCGTGATGAAACTGGTGATTCCCACCCCTATTATATAGTGAGTATTAAAGGTGATATAGTGAAGGTTTGTCTCTTGGCTGAGGCACCGTTCTCTCAGTAAAAAGCAGACAGGATGATTCTGTACCTGGGCTCGATTGTGTGCATCATGCATCAAAAACCATCAGTAACAACGCTGTATGGGTTCAGATCTTTTGACGTGAAATGAACAGTACTTGTAAGTCGAATTCAATTACCAAATAATTATTTGATTGAATAACCAAATAAAACATTTAGTTTTGTTTCATGAGGATTTAATATATGTCAAATGCATATTAAACCCAGTTACATGTACGGGAAAACAAATAAAGAGTTGGGTGCAGTGAGGGGGATCTGACCATAGGAGGTGCTGTCGCACCCAACGTGCCCAGGGCTTAGGACCACACACACACACACACACACACACACACACACACACACACACACACACACACACACACACACACACACACACACACACACACACACACACACACACACACACACACACACACACACACACACACACACACACACACACACACACACACACACACACACACACTAGGGCTGGGCGATATGACGATATTATATAAATATCGGGTACAGTTCATTAACGATACACTTTAACGTATCGTGGATATCGTGATGTTTTGCCCAAGAGGATTGTGTCGCGTCAATCTGGTCCACACGTTCAAACTTTTGAACAACGCCGCTCCCACACACACACTACTGCATCAAAGTTAGTTAGTACTTATGATTAACAAAGGCATTCGTTTTGTGGCATCAACATTATATAGTTACACGTTATATAGTTACACATCAGCGTATTTACCCAAACATAGCAACGTCCGATGACGACATAGATAGCAAGCGTTACTGTTCATATCTCAGTCCGTGCCGAGTTGTGCGTGCCCATTCTGCGGTCTGTTAATAAAGTTTTCAATCAGACAGATGTATGGAAAGGCTTTTATTATAACATTTGTTGCAGTAAAATCATTATGCCTCGTTGTCATGCTGCGGTGCGCTGGTAATCACTCGTCGGCTGCGGTGAGCTGTTGTTGTTGTCGTTGAGCTGAGCTCTCGTAAAACTCAAGGAGGGCATTCAGGAAGTAAAAAAAGAATAGCGCTGCTTGCCGATTGGTGCTAAGAACAGCAGGGCGGGTACAAGCGGTGTGACGTAATTGGCAGACTCGACTGTCAATCAAAATTATTCTGTTATTAACGATTGCAGAATGGGTACAATACAGTACAGCTCAATACAACAACAGTGGACTGACTGGAGGATGAAGACCAGAAAAAGACTTTCGGCTTTTTTACATAAGGGTCCTCCATTTTCAATTCATCAAAACATTTAGAGACATACAAATATACAGTAGTTTCATAAAAATGCTAAAATCCTATTGATTGATTTAAAACTTTATTAACATATTGCAGAATGGGTACAGTACAGCTCAATACATACAATTGTTAAGGGGATGCAGACCAGCGAAAGACTTTCGTCTTGTTTACATCAGGGTCCCCCATTTTCAATTCATCATATTTCATATCTAAATCATATAATATCTCATTGCTAAATATATGCAATATATAATCTAATAATCCAATAATCTAAATCTAATATATAATATAAAAATGCTAAATGCATGGGTATTTTATTTTGTCTTTAATGTTAGCTTGCAAACTCAAATACTGTCTTGGTAAGCCTCATAATGAATTGTTTGGGGAAAAAAAGAAAAACATCGTGATGCGTATCGTGTATCGCCGAAAGGTCAGAAAATATCGTGATATCATATTTAGGCCATATCGCCCAGCCCTAACACACACACACACACACACACACACACACACACACACACACCACACACCACACACACACACACACAGGGCTGAGGACCACAGAAGAACCTGAACAGTGTTTCCCACAGGATTTTCAGAGACTATGGGGGTGAACCTACGACCCTCTAGGGGGGTCCGGGGGAATGCCCCCCGGAACTTTTTTTTTTGTTTTGTACATTTTAAAGTTAAATGCATCAATCTGGTGCACTTTGAGAGCAAAATAAAGAGGCTAGATCTATGATGAACTTTGTACTCAAAACACAAAATCGACTAGACTACTGCTTCCCAATCCTCTCCTCGAAGCACCCCAGCCGTTCAATGTATTTGTTAAATTCCACCACCAGCACACCTGATTCAACTCAACTAGCCCTTTATTAGTTGAATCAAGGTGTGCTGGTGGTGCAATTTAACAAATACATGGAACGGCTGTGGTGTCTCGAGGAGAGGATTGGGAACCACTGGTTACTAGAGCAGACATTTGAGCCATCAAAGAAATGAAGCAAAAGTGGTTACCTGTGTTGAACTGGTTTATTTTTTAGAAAATAAAAGAATATAGTGGATTACTATTACGACTACTACCACTGCCAATACTACTGATACATCCCTATTGGCAAACTTTATATGTAAAAAAAATAGTAAAAAATATATATAATAAATAATAAAGAATTAAAAAAAAAGCTTTTATTTTTTTGTTCATTAAACAACTGTGGCGGGCCGCCACAGTCTAGGTAATTAATGGGAAACCCTGCTGAACCTTATTTGACTAATTTGAAAAAGTAAAGTGACAATGTGTTTCATTTCGACACATCTGTTCCATCAAGCTGTTCAGTCTCTTCCCTGGAAGCCTCTGATGTTCTGGAGCTCTGAGCTGCTCAACTTCATATCCTCGTGAGGACATTACCCTCTACACAGGAACACACACACACACACACACCTCTGAGCTGCTCAACTTCATATCCTCGTGAGGACATTACCCTCTACACAGGAACACACACACACACACACCTCTGAGCTGCTCAACTTCATATCCTCGTGAGGACATTACCCTCTACACAGGAACACACACACACACACACACCTCTGAGCTGCTCAACTTCATATCCTCGTGAGGACATTACCCTCTACACAGGAACACACACACACACACAC
>NC_140170.1:190285030-190322530 GCF_963971535.1 Notolepis coatsorum
CCATCATGCAACACAAAGATTATCCTAAAGGGATACGACTCTCTGGTGAAATGCTAATGTGGGGGGGGGGGGGGGGGTCTTTATCATTTTGTGTTGAAAAATAACATCAGAATCAACATTGTGTTTCTAGATTCCATGCCCTCTTTGAGGGAGGTCTGCATCCCGACAAGCCTCCTGCGAACTAGGGAGGTGCATGACCGACCAAAATCATTTTCCAATAGTTACTGTTCCTAAGACCGAATATTCGAACATTCAACCCATAAATGCACAAAAATAGGCACTAGTTCAGAAGATAATCCTTCAGAGCGTTGATCGGCTCAGCTGACCGACAATAAATCAAAATGACACCGTTCACCATCGTAGCCTATAATGATAACAGCACTGCATTGGCCTATCAACCGGTTTTACTAAACAAACAGAAACAGTAGCATGTGCATCTTTTAGATCAATTAGGCTAGGAAAATCAGGCTGCCTCTAAATATAAAAATGTATTAAATAACAATGGTTTGCTGCTTCACTTTAAAAAAAAATGTGGAAGACTGGCACGACTATTAGAAAATTCAAAAGGTCTAACTAGGGCTGGGCGATTAATCAATTTAATCAATTAATTCAAATTAATGATTTAGGACGATTTTGAAAAATTTTAATCGATTTAAAAAAAAAATAATAATAATTTTTAGTTTTTACGAGTCACCTTTTATTTTACAAACAGTGATGTGTTTGGTGAAAGTTAGATTTGCACTTTATTAATCCCAATAGGGAAATTGATTCTTGTTTGATGATCAAGAGGCACCTTTTATTTGTTTTAAGTGAAGTTTGGTGAAAAAGCAGGTTATTGCACTATTAATCCCAATAGGGACATTCATCTTTGTTTGATCAAGAGTAACCTTTTATATATATATATATATATATATATATATATATATATATATATATATATATATATATATATATATATATATATTATTATTTTTGTAAGTGAAGATTGGTCAAATTTAGGTTTGCACTTCAATCCCAATAGGGAAATTCATCTTGGCTTGATTTTTTTTGTGTGTGTCAAATAAAAACAAAGGTTATTTGAATGATTTCCTTGGCTTTTTTAGTTTTCAAGAGAAGAAAATCGATTAAAATCGTAAATCAGATTTAAAAAAAAAGAAGAAATCGGAGATTACATTTTTAGGCCATATCGCCCCGCCCTAGGTCTAACTCATCCCTACTGCGAACAGCAAAACCATACAAGTCTACAAGGAGCAGAGCGGTGCAGCGGAGACAGAGACGCTGACCTCAATCCATCAGAGGAGGAGAGAGAGAGAGAATGAACGAGAGAATGAACGAGATAGAAACAGACGAGAGAGATACCATGAACAGTGTTGGGGGATAACGCGTTAACAACAGTATTACATTATTACTTTATGCATTATTACTTGTAGCAGTAACAAAGTAATATGACGCGTTAACGGTAATATATAATTACTTTTAGCAGTAACAAAGTCATATATTATTACGTTTAGCAGTAACAATGTCTCCCTTTAGTATTGAGGCTAGGGTTGGGTACCGAACTCTGTACTTTTAAGGGTACCGAACTAATTGCATCGGTACTACAGAGTACCGATTCACGCTAGATCAATCTGTACCTTTACATGTTTAGTATAAAGTAAAAGAGCGTAATATACTAGACAAGAGGGAGCCTTTTCCACAAATATATATATAAATATATATATTAGGGCTGTCACATTATTTCACAAATTTCATTTAGAATTTACATAAAAACACGAGATTCAAACGTGTAACCTATCTCGAACAATTCTAAGGTAGTTTTAAGTCATTTCTCTGGCAGCACAGCACCGCTGCTGACCTTTTTTTCGGGCGAAACAAAGAAAGTTGCCAAAATGTTGAAAATAGCTGCCTTGAATGATCATGCAATTGTGCCTGGGGGTCCTGTGCCAGGGAGGGGCTGGCATTTAAATCCTCATTATTCAAGAGAAGTCATGGAAAGGTTGGATTTATGGTGCAAGAGTCATACTTTTTTTTTTAAATCTCAATGCACAGTCGGCCTGTGGGCTTATAGTGTTAAGAACTCTGCTGGCTGAGTGCTGCTGGCATAGGAACATAGGATGGTAAATGGTCTGCATATATATATATATATATATATATATATATATATATATATATAGCACTTTTATCCAAAGCACTTTACAACTGATGCTGCCTCACATTCACCCACTCACTCACACATTCACACACTGGAGGCAGCCATGCAAGGTGCCAACCTGCTCAACCCTAACCTTCAGATTACCAGACGACCGCTCTACCTCCTGAGCCACTGTCCAACCCTAACCTTCAGATTACCAGACGACCGCTCTACCTCCTGAGACACTGTCTAACCCTGACCTTCAGATTACCAGACGACCTGCTCTACCTCCTGAGACACTGTCTAACCCTGACCTTCTGATTACCAGACGACCTGCTCTACCTCCTGAGACACTGTCTAACCCTGACCTTCTGATTACCAGACGACCACTCTACCTCCTGAGCCACTGTCTAACCCTGACCTTCTGATTACCAGATGACCTGCTCTACCTCCTGAACCACTGTCTAACCCTAACCTTCTGATTACCAGACGACCTGCTCTACCTCCTGAGCCACTGTCTAACCCTAACCTTCAGATTACCAGACGACCTGCTCTACCTCCTGAGCCACTGTCCAACCCTGACCTTCTGATTACCAGACGACCGCTCTACCTCCTGAGCCACTGTCTAACCCTAACCTTCAGATTACCAGACGACCGCTCTACCTCCTGAGCCACTGTCTAACCCTAACCTTCAGATTACCAGACGACCTGCTCTACCTCCTGAGCCACTGTCCAACCCTGACCTTCTGATTACCAGACGACCGCTCTACCTCCTGAGCCACTGTCTAACCCTAACCTTCAGATTACCAGACGACCGCTCTACCTCCTGAGCCACTGTCTAACCCTGACCTTCAGATTACCAGACGACCTGCTCTACCTCCTGAGCCACTGTCTAACCCTGACCTTCAGATTACCAGACGACCGCTCTACCTCCTGAGCCACTGTCTAACCCTAACCTTCAGATTACCAGACGACCGCTCTACTAGGGCTGGGCGATAAAACGATAACGATAAATATCGCAATAAATTATTTCCTCGAAATAAACATGAAACGTGGTCGCAAAGTTTCGATATATCGATTTTCCAAGTTTGGCTCCGTTCAGCCTCGGCTCAGCTCACTCACTAACAACAACCAACGTTACGTGATGACGTCCTTACGCACCACAGCTCAGGACTCAAGGCTGCTAGGATACTTAGCTTGCACGGCGCTAGTTAATATATTTATGTGCCGAGTATGTGTGTGGCGAGAATTCTGATGCCACGGTTATAGTAGTGTGTGATATACGGTGGACGTCGTTGCAATGTATTGTGGCGGAACAGAGTATTTTAGGGATATTTACTAGTACATTGTCATGGAATACATCGCTTGTAAACGAAGCTGGCTAGGTTAACTAGCTTGCACTGCGCTGTTTTTATATATTTACGTGCCGAGTATGTGTGTGGCGAGAATTCTGATGCCACGGTTAGAGTAGTGTGTGATATACGGTGGACGTCGTTGCAATGTATTGTGGCGGAACAGAGTATTTTAGGGATATTTACTAGTACATTGTCATGGGATACACAGTACTGCTCGCTCTGGCTAACTGCTAACGTGCGCGGACTGATGACGACATCAACTCGAGACATTCACAGCAGAAAAATAAGTCTATTAATATCCCGTCCATCGGCGCCGGGCATAAAAAGTTAATTAAACTTGACAGACATTATATCGACGATAATTATCGATATCGAGTTATATGAAAATAATTTTATAATTTTATCGCGATAACGTTTTTGGTCATATCGCCCAGCCCTACGCTCTACCTCCTGAGACACTGTCTAACCCTAACCTTCAGATTACCAGACGACCGCTCTACCTCCTGAGACACTGTCTAACCCTAACCTTCAGATTACCAGACGACCGCTCTACCTCCTGAGACACTGTCTAACCCTGACCTTCTGATTACCAGACGACCTGCTCTACCTCCTGAGACACTGTCTAACCCTGACCTTCAGATTACCAGACGACCTGCTCTACCTCCTGAGCCACTGTCTAACCCTGACCTTCAGATTACCAGACGACCGCTCTACCTCCTGAGCCACTGTCTAACCCTAACCTTCTAATTACCAGATGACCTGCTCTACCTCCTGAGCCACTGTCTAACCCTGACCTTCAGATTACCAGACGACCGCTCTACCTCCTGAGCCACTGTCTAACCCTAACCTTCAGATTACCAGACGACCGCTCTACCTCCTGAGCCACTGTCTAACCCTAACCTTCAGATTACCAGACGACCGCTCTACCTCCTGAGCCACTGTCTAACCCTAACCTTCAGATTACCAGACGACCGCTCTACCTCCTGAGACACTGTCTAACCCTAACCTTCAGATTACCAGACGACCGCTCTACCTCCTGAGACACTGTCTAACTCTGACCTTCTGATTACCAGACGACCGCTCTACCTCCTGAGACACTGTCTAACCCTGACCTTCTGATTACCAGACGACCGCTCTACCTCCTGAGACACTGCTTTCTCCATAGAGCCCCGTCATACTTTTCTTTAGCGCAGCAGCTCACGCAGTTTCGGGAATGCCGGCTAGCAAGCTAGCTAGCTACTAACGTCATGTAAAAAACAATAACGTTATAAACTATACACAATATGTACAACGAAACAATGATTTACATTAGTATTTACAGTGATTTAATATGCAGCGAAATAACGTTATACGATTTAAATTATAAATACAAATATGGTAACGTGGTTGTGGCTTTTACAAATAGTGGTTGGTTATAGCTTTAGAGATAAATGGCTCTGATCACCGGAGCACTAGTGTTGGGTGAAACAGATACTAGCCACAGATTCAGGGTCAGTTATTTTCCCATTGTACAAATTGTTAAGCTTATCGAATGTAAGGGAAATCTGATCCTAGGTCTGTGACTACAGGCAGGAGGCTACGCTGTGGTGACGTCAGTCAGCAGCGCTAAAAAATAGCAGTGTAGTTGCCCAGCAAACGAAAACATAAACGTTGTTATTTTGCTACCTTTACGATTAATTGCGAATATTTTCATGTTGAGCTATAGATTGTGGATAAAGACGCACAGAAAGGTACACCATGCCAACGTTAACGCTTTATTTATCTAAAACGAGCCGATTTAGAAATGGTCAATGGGGAAATACATTAAGTGGAACAGCGGGTGGAACAGGAAAAGAAAAACGAAAATGACGTAACCACTACACCTCCCTATTTTAGACCTCCTGTTCACTGTAAAGTGCCACGTTTGGATATATTGAGCTTTAAACTTTAAGTAAATTATTTTGGAACTCACAACACGCAACCTAAAACCCCTTCCTCTCGATCGATGTACGGTCCTCCCACCCCTAGTGAGGACTGGGGCAGCAGCGACAGCAGGAGAGAGCCTCAGAGGTCTGTTCCTTGTTTGCTTGTCTGATCTGATCTCCAGTCACGTCCCTGGCCTGGACCCAGATGCAGCACAGAATGCACGTACACACACACACACACACACACGAGTAAACAGCATGTAGTCCCATCCCATGTGATCGGTGTGCTAAAGACAGTAAACATCAGGCCCACATCTGTTCCGTTTTGTTCTCATCTGTTCTCCGTTACGTTCTGTTGACTTATCAGCCAATCAGCTCTCACTCCAGTCAGTCACCACGCCCCCTTTTAGCCAATTGGCACGAACACATGCGCTCCTCACCGTCACACGCACACAGTTGACCTCCCTGCCCGCCCGAGCCCAGTCTCCTATAGACCGGTTCGCTGTATACAAACATACCGTGTTCCAGCCAATCAGCAATGCCAACTGAGTCACGTGACTAGTAAGTTGCCAAATGGACTTCAATTAAACAAGTGGACTCTTTACATCACTACAGGTTTATTAGACACACCCAGAAACCAAAAGAGGATCGGAAGTAGTACGCCATTTGCCAACTATGCCCCAAAACTATGGAACACGCTACCAACACACATCAGGAACGCCAGCTCCATAAAGGAAAATTAAAAACGTACCTATACAGTCTAGCTTACAAATAGTGTACCATGCCTTAGGGAAAAGCGAGATGTTTTTTTTTTTAATGGTTTTTATTATTATGTGTTTTTAATTTTATGTATTGATCTTTTACTGAAATGTTATTTTACTGTGCTTTGCCTATTGCGGTACTTTTATTACTGGTGTTGTCTTATTAATGTGATGCTTTACATATGCGTATGTTTGTGTACAGCTGCATGACATGTATGAAAGGTGCTTTATAAATAAATGTGTCCTCACTTACTTACATTGTGTGATATATTGTATTGTATGATGGGAGCGTGCACCGTGCAGGCAGAGGGGCGGAACACTGCCGTCTAAAGAGTTCACTCTGATCCACCCTGGGTGCCAGCTCAATAATCTGAATGTTCACGCAGAGCAGACCGCAATATTCCCAAAGTACATTCATTATTGATATCACTCATATGTAAAGCTGAGACCACTTATCGATAACTGCATAAAATCGATAAGTGGCATCACTTGTAGATTTTTTTGCATGTGTAAAAAGAAAAAAAAGAAAGAAAATTTAAATACTTATTTTTTTTAAATACTTTACACTATACTAAAATACTAGGTCTTGTGGCATGCTTTAGTTCAAACATCCCCATGTCATGTAAATTGCAACTCTGCACTGTGCATTCAATAAGCAGTGCACTCCTCCATCACATCCAGAGACCAGCGACTGTAACATGAGAAGGATCACTGTGGTGGTGTTGAATGGGGAAATCTGTAACACTAAAAGATGGCGGCAACGACAAAAGAATTAGTGCAAAATAAACATAAATTTGTTGTTTAAATAATAATTAAATACATGATAAAAAATATCGATATTTATCGATAATTGTCCCGATTTAACAATTTTTCCAAATGGAATATCATTGGTTTAAAATATAAGTGGTAGTGAATGGATCTTAATCTGGTTATACTACACACACACACACACACGCACGCACGCACGCACGGTGGTTTGACAGTTTCAACAGATATAGCCTGACACCTCTGGTCGAAGGTATAGATCCATCCAGTCCGGAACTAGCAGACTGACCAACAGCCTACGGGCTGTCAGGCTGCTCAACGATCAACATCAACTTGCCCCCCCCGCACCCCCCGTCCCCAACCCCCGGTGACATAACTCCCACTTCCACATTACAACAATAACTGTGAACCGGACTTGCATTGCTGCACTATACAATATGCTGCACCCCCCCCCCCCCCCCCTTCCATTAACTCACTGGACTGTCACTGAAATATTTATATTTATTTATTTGCACTAGCACTAAATGCACTTGGGACAATGATGGTATGTTATTATTATTGAGGACATTGGGACATTGATACTTTATTATTATATTACTATTATCATTGACATTATTATTTTGCACATGCTATATCTTATGTTTGTATGCCAGTGGTGATGTTCATAACTAAATTTCGTTGTACCAACAATGACAATAAAGATCTATTCTATTAGTGCACAATAAGAAATGCAGAAATAACTTCTGAACACACAGAGAGGAAATTGGTGTCCATCTTCTTGTCTGACTCTGGAGAAGACGGTAGGCGCATTTCCCATAATGTTCCTTTAAATGAAAATGGACTTTATATAAGACAGCTTTATTTGTAAATTAATTATGAGCATGATACGGTTGTTGTTGTTGTTGGTTATAGTATTGCATTATGAATGCAATTTAAAAGCGACACTGAACTGGCACAATAAAGACTCTCCCACAGTCCACACAAGCTCTCGCCAGACGCACCAAACTCCGGATGGCCCCACAAAAAACAACAACTCAAATGCAAAAACATTGCATATATTTAATATTATTTAATCTCCTAAAAGCGGGGGGCGATCTGATCAGGGTTGGTCGGTGACCTAGGCGGCCAGCCAAGCGGCTGTGAGGAGGTGCATGAGAAGACATTACGTCATCGGGCGGTGTTTGGATGAGGCGAGCGTTTAGCTCACTCACTGACACTGGGACGCAGATTAAGATGCTATTTCTAGACACAAGTCGCTCAAGTGAGGGTGTCAGTGCGTATGTGGGTGTGTGTCCTACAGTAAGCCAGAGATGGGTCCAAGGACTTCCTAGAAAGTTCAGTAGCCAATGTCTGCATAGCCCCTATATCAAGGCCTATACCAAGGCCTATACCAAGGCCTATATCAAGGCCTATACCAAGGCCTATACCAAGGCCTATATCAAGGACTACATCAAGGACTATATCAAGGACTATATCAAGGCCTATACCAAGGCCTATATCAAGGCCTATACCAATGCCTATACCAAGGCCTATGCATGATATGCATGACATTTCAACGGAGGTCATCTATTCTAACCAACAAATTGAAGTAGAAAGCATTTCGTTGTGACCAATCTTATTTGGAAACATGACACACAAAATAATAGTATTTAGCTTTTTATTTGAAACAATATTTAATCGCGTTTGGAGGTGAGTGTTCTGCGCCTGCCCCCCCCCCCCCCCCCCGTGCCAAACAAGCAGGCCAACCTCTTGTTCGCGCGTGAGCACGTTATAATTACACTACTGTCGCTATTTTACAATGAACTATAATGAATTACGGTTCGTACAGAACACACGCCAGTGTTGGAAGTAATGCGCGGAAAGCTTATTTCCGTGTTGCAATAATAATATTCTACCACCGGGCGCCGGGTACGCACGGTCGGAGCTGTGCGTAGATAATATACACACAAAGTCAAGCACACGTTCAAATTGATAAGTCCCACACTTTGCTTAGAAATGATCGTACGCACGGGTTACGCACATATCTGTGCGTACGCACCGTTGATAAATGAGGGCCCTGGAGTTTAAACTCTCTCTGCAGACCGTTTCAAGCTGAGGTTTGCAGAAAACATAAAGGCCTTCTTGCCGACCTCTTTAGGAACAGTCAAGTGTCCTGAGGCCGTAAAGAGCCATAAACAGGGGACTCTACCTAGAGATAATATTTGACCTCTGCAGCTGATGTACATTTATAATTATAAAACGTTCACACAACGTTCACACAGTTATATTCAGATATCATATCAGTATGATGTAACAGGTCAGGGTCGGCCTTTATGACAACTAGACTAATGGAACCTAAACTACAATTAGACAGACTTATATTTAGAAACATGATCTGATATAAGACTGTAGTGTCGACAGTAACAGATCAGCCAGGATGTCGAGGTAGAGACGGAGTTAAAATCCCAGTATTGACTAGTTTCACATCATCACAGTTCTACTGTGTAGCGTATGATTCTCAAATCAAGGGCAAGTCCGCAATATCTGCAACCGCTTATGCACACACACACCTGCCCGGATATCGCTTAAAATATGTAAATAAAGTACTTATTGACCACAGGAATAAGGTACATATTGTATGTTATGTTATAGCTATAAGTAATATATTGACGTATTTAAGAAGATGAACAATGTAACCCTAACCTTAACTCTTTGCCCGCCAAACCCAAGAAGAGTCGGGTTTCGTCGCCAACCGTTGAGCGCCAAACCCGACTTTTCTCTGGTTTTGATAATTTGATCCCCGTTCTAAACACTCACTCGGAGCTGCCTGGGTCTCCCCGGCACAGCTGCCTACGTTGGAACTGCAATGACGATCGAATCCCGCCAGGTGGCAGTATCGCCTACCTTTTGCACTGGGATAGTTTAGTGTGGGGAGTGTCTGCAAGAACTCCTCCCCCTCAGAGGGAATCAGGACAGAGCAATCGCTTGGAGATTTCATCGCCTCAAACCTATTGTTTCCCGTATACACATACGAGTAATTGCGATCGCGATGGGATCACCGGGATTATTCTTTTTGGAGTACCTTCTGGCTAAGGTCAGGTCTATTCTATGTCTATTTATTTTTTTGTTTTTTTTGCGTTTATCGTTTTTCCTGGTCAGACATGACCAACAGATACAGTGAGGGTGAAACGGGAGAGAGAGCAGGCGGAAGACATTCGGCAAATAACGGCGGGTCCGGGAATCGAACTTGGGTCGGCCGATCCGCGACGCAGCGCGGTACATGGTGTGCTACTGGAGCGCCCTTCTATGTCTATTTTAACCGAACCTAAAACATGTTTTTGTACCGATCGCAGTGTCGTATTTTACTACTTACGAAGACAGTTACGAAGATAGTTACAAAGATAGTAATACGTACACTTTCGATCATGAGGTCCATTGTTGGTTTAACTCCCGGCTGCTGTGATTTGTTTTGGACTTTTGTTTTGACATATACAAAACTTAAAATATGACATATACAATATGTAAATATAGTACAACAAGTAGTACTTTATTTATCTTTTATGATTATAGTGTTGCAAACACACACACACACACACACACACACACACACACACACACACACACACACACACACACACACACACACACACACACACACACACACACACACACACACACACACACACACACACACACACACACACACACACACACACACACACACACACACACACACACACACACACACACACACACACACACTCCTGGGGTGAAGACTGTGACCAATAGGAGGGCGGGGAGCAAGCAGCCGACCAACCAGTGGAGCGAGATATAGAGCTGCCCTACACTAGATATAAATGTATCGTTATAAATATTTAAAACACACCAACTTGTTTGACCTGCTCACAGAACGTAGGCTATATTTGTCTTGGGTTTGGATTTAGAGCAGGCAGTCTCCATATTTCCCCCGAGTGTAGTTAGGAACCCAGTCCTCGGAGACACACACACGCACACACGCGCACGCACACACACACACACACACACAGCATCTCCCCAGAGACACAAGGACAGGGACAGATGTTTGCAGAAGCAGCACCCACAGAGAGAGGAGGCAGGGGCCTTGAGCACGCACACTCTGAACACGGATCTGGGGATCGAACCTGTGACTGGGGATGCACCGATCATCCGATATTGATATTGGATATCGGCCCCCGATATGACTAGAATAGCTGGATCCGGGGGTTACCAGACATTGCAAAATTAAATGTCTGCTGAACTACTAACGGAACGTAGACCAAATGCGTCCACATTTGCATAGGATTCTATCACATTTTCATAACAATAGCGAATATTACCGTTTTCATTGAGGTTTCTTACAAATTAACGATGCTTTATGCTGTCCTTTATGTCGATTATCATTAAAATCTTAAATTGTACCATATGTACCCCTTTAGACAACATATGTAACGCTACCAGATAATTAGTTTACCATTCGCGGTCGCTATACTGAGGCCGCAGTAATAGTTTACCGCTGTTCAGATCACGTCGAAGAATAGATACATCCCAGTGACCTGTGACCTGTGCTAAGGATCTTGGGAAATGCATTGTTGTAGTTTTCAACATTTTCAACTTTTAATTTTAAACCAATGCTGCCATCTACTGACAACAGAAAGTGTTGTCTAATCGTCACCTTTAGAGTCACTTCCGTATACAGCGTCGCCCCAAACGCATTCTAGAGATTCCCACTTTTTGCTGGGAATGGGGCGTGGCCGTATTTGGTCCCAGACAATAAGAGTGGCTGTGATTGGTCACCGTGACGTTACATCTCTATAATAATAATAATAATAACTGGACTTAAAGGGGAACTATTTTACTATTTCTTTCACTATTTGGGCACTTTTACACAATTCCTGTGAGTCTATGGAACACCTCTGTAATATATATATTTTTTTTATTCATTGTTTTGTATTTCTAATCAAGTCCTCAAAAACAGCATTTTTCTACCTCAAGATCTTGAGCTGTTTTGAGCCTGGGCTCCTAAACCACTGCGCAGCGGCGTCGCCGCCTGAACATTAACATGCAGCAGTGTCTTTCTGACATCACATATCGCGCACATTTTCAAATGACTCAGTTCAGTGAGGGTGAATATTGTGAGAGGAGAATTGGAAGAATGCGCCAATATGAGAATTTTGAGACATAGATCATATTAATATAAGTTCACATAGCTAGGAAACAATGCTAAACACTCAAAAAGGCCATTTATAAGATAGTTCCCCTTTAATAAGAAGTCTTTATTCGTCATGCAGCCAGTGACACACTAGGGCTGAGCCCAAACGTTTGAACGTTCGAACCTTCGTTCGTTCGTTACGTTGGCATTCAAATTCTAAATCAACATTCGAATTTTAAATGTTTTATAAAAAAAAAAAATTATAAAAAGAAAAATTCTATTCATTCTGGTTTTTCTTCACAGTTGCAGATAAAGATTATGCTACACTAATATTATAGTATTAAAAGAAACTGATTGAGTTATATTCATTAAAGAAAGTTGATTTAATCGATTTAGTTGGGCTGGGGCTTCTCCCTGGGCTGGGTCTGGGGCTGGAAAGTTGATTTAATAAAGAAAAAAAGAAAAAAAATGTAATCAGATCACTTTATTCAAATTGAAGATTTAGTTTGAGGATATCTATTAAAAAGACATTAAAAAAAAAATTGTATATAAAAACGAAGGTTTGAACGTCCGTTCGAAAAACCCTGACGAAGTTCGAATCCCAAAAACAGGCTTCGGGGACAGCCTTACTGGACACACACATGCGATGGGCGGCACACACACAGGAACACACATGCCATTTGTTTGGGTCGCCGATGAGATCGAGTCTCTGCGCTTGACGCATCCCGTCGTCCTTCCCCCCCAGGAAGGGCAGCCGGGAGCAGATAGATGCTGCGGTGTGGGGCCGCGCCCCGGGGACCGATCCAAGTGCTTCTGTCCGTCTTCGTCAGGACAGCGTTAGTGATCTGTTGTGCATGTTTTTCCATTGGGTTTATCTTATCGGGGGGGAAACCCTTGCAAGCACGGGGAGAACATGCAAACTCCACACAGAAAGGCCCGGGAGATACCGCACCTGGGTAACCTCTGGCAACGCGGAAACCTGGTCCCCAAGCGGGAATCAAACCCTGGACTCTAGCAAGCCGCGCCGAGCGTCTGCTGAAACTACCGCGTCTCTCTAGCAGGCAGAGCGTCTGCTGAACGACTGAGTCTCTCTAGCAGGCAGAGCGTCTGCTGAACGACTGAGTCTCTCTAGCAGGCAGAGCGTCTGATGAACGACTGCGTCTCTCTAGCAGGCAGAGCGTCTGGTGAACGACTGCGTCTCTCTAGCAGGCAGAGCGTCTGCTGAACTACTGAGTCTCTCTAGCAGGCAGAGCGTCTGCTGAACGACTGAGTCTCTAGCAGGCAGAGCGTCTGATGAACGACTGAGTCTCTCTAGCAGGCAGAGCGTCTGATGAACGACTGAGTCTCTCTAGCAGGCAGAGCGTCTGATGAACGACTGAGTCTCTAGTAGAGCCATATGAAATCCGTTTTATTTTTTTCCAAATTCCATTTAATTTTTTTCCAAATTCCGTTTTTTCCGTTTTAATATTTCATAATTCTGTATTTTGCTTTGTATACTCATTTTACCATCAGAAATAGAGTCTAATAAGTGGGAATGAATAAATGTCCACAATTTAATAAGATATAACAGTCCATTTAATAGGGCTGTCTTAAATACTTCGAAGCTTCGTTCGATGGGCATGGGATTCGAATATGAAAATAAATTGCGATTATTAAAAGAAAATATATATATATATATATATATATATTTTAGCAAAATCAACTCTGCCTCTCTTTGTTAACTACAACAAGCAATGCTGTTTGTTATTTAAGATGAGGTCGGACTCGGCACTGACAGATTTGTGTTCATTGTGCTGCTTTTATAAAGCCTCAAATGACGGCTTACAATATTTCATGAAAGCAAAGTGTTTTGTTTGTCTAAGATTTAAAAAGGTTTAAACTTTACAGCACTGACAAAGTTGAACAAAGTGCTGTACAAGTCCCACAACATTAAAAAAAATTATAAAAAAAAAAATGTAATTTTCTTTTTTTAATTTATTATTTATTTTATAGTGGATTCCATTTTTATTGCTCAATTCCGCGATTCCGTCCGCGATTCCGTGATCGCGGATTCCATATGGCTCTAGCAGAGCGTCTGCTGAACGACTGAGTCTCTAGCAGGCAGAGCGTCTGCTGAACGACTGCGGAAACCGGCACTCGACCGAATCCTCGACAGCGGTAGGGAGCAGGTCAAACGCTCTGCCGCGACATCGAACGGGAGCTCCGCCCCCCAATGCTATTATTCAGAAACAGGAGTTCTGCGCCGTCGTCCTCGACGTGGTGCTTTCGATTGGTAGAACAAACAGCCACTCAAACGATGGTGTTTGACGGCTGACGATTTGTCTGAGAACTGCCTGTCAAAATGGCGTCTGCGTCTTCAAACGGCTCCTCCCCTGAAATAGGAGCCAACCACGTGGTTTTGCGTCCAAAATGTTGCCCCAAAGTCTCGACTACAACCGTGTGAAATCGGATTATTCTTTTTCCGTTTGGGACTTTGAGTTTTTTTATTGGCTCTACCACTGATTTAAAAAAAAAAAAATATATATATATATATATATATATATATATATAAAAAGAAGGGGAAAAAAGAGTCACCTCCGCGTGTGCGACTGTCCTACTGAAGCCAGCGCCACCAAGCCTAATTAAATCTATAATGGATCTAATAGAACTAAACTGAATCGGGACCTTGTGAATGGAGTAACCAGTGGCGATATACCCAGCCCAGGGTTCGAAATTAACGGGGGCTTGGGGCATAATGCCCTTGAAAATGGATAAAATGCCCTCGAAAATCAGTTAAGGGGGGCACTTAATGCCCCCGACAGTTTACTAATTATATATATATATTTATCCGGTAATGGAGCGTCTGTGTATCGTATACGGTTCAGATGACGCGCAAATAAAAAAAATCATTTGGCGGAGCCGGTGTTCTGCACTGGCTGCAGCAGCAGCAGCAGCCAGGTGCTAGTCAGTTTGTGTAAAAATGGCACGCACAATATAAATCAATCTTCATTACGACTTTAAAAACATAGCCATTAACATTACATAGGCCTACACACATCTTGCCATAGCGTTAGCAGTTTGTACAATGTTTGTAGCTGTTAGCTAGCTAGCCCTTCACAACAACAGCTAACACCGTAGCTACTAGCTACTGTAGCAGAGGAGGAAATGGGAGTCTGAGAGGCGGGGTGTTTAAAGACAATGATAGGCGTTTATTCAACATCCAAGAAGGCTAACATACAACTGTGTTTTACTAACTCCAACCGGGACTATTGCCGCTTTCGCGCTGCTTGTTGACGTTATGAACTGCTCCTAACGTGACCGGAGCTGAAGGTGGCGGTGCCACACGCTAAAATGTCCGTGGGGACCCGGCGCCAACCCATAGATAGTTCCAACTCACCGAATTACGTAATCCACCACAGTTGCACTCAATATTTAAATAATGTTAGTCTAAATATATGTAGACAGAAACACAATAATTTCAAGCAGAAAACGAATCTTTCCATTAAGAACTGACAAGCAGGGAATTTAAACATGGTTGACATTGTTTTTGTGTGTTTATATTAATTAAAGAAAGGAAAGTCTAGTGCTGGCTGAGCATATTGTTTGTTTGCACTAAATTAATACTTTGACAAATGTAGCCTATATTTTTCAGTCAGTTCGGTCTTTGTGTGCCAAACATTATTTAAGGCTGTAAACACTGTAAACCTTTTATTTTATTTTTAATAAATGAGAAACATGTTTAGATTTGAGTGTTATAGAAAAAGAAAGCAATACGCTTGGACCAGCACTCACAGATTTTGGTATATTTAATGGCAGCCTGAAACAAACATGTTTCGGAACGATTATGTTCCGAAACATGTTTGTTTCAGGCTGCCATTAAATATACCAAAATCTGTGAGTGCTGGTCCAAGCGTATTGCTTTCTTTTTCTATTATACTCGACGGGATTTCAGCACCCAGTGTTATAATTTGTGAGCGCAGTCTATCTTGACTTTTAGATTTGAGTGTTACATTTTTTTTAATAAAAATTAACGTATATCGAACTGAAAACCGTGACCCCAAATTCGTGATATGAACCAAACCGTCCATTTTGTGAACCGTCCCACCCCTACCGTTTATCATAAAAATTCAGTGCCCCCGAAATACAAAAAAAAGCCCCCGAAAATCAATTAAGGGGGGCAAAAAAAGCCCTTGAAAAAAAATGTTAATTTCTAACCCTGACCCAGCCTAATGTGTAGTGTGTTCTATTCCAGGGGGTGTTTAAGGCTACTGCCGCCCCAGGTGACAGGGGAAATGAAGCCATTCCTCCCTCTCTCTCTCACACACACTCTCTCTCACACACACACACCTAAGTGATGTATTTGCCAACAGTGACCTTGAAGGAGAGCATTTGGATTGAGCACACACATCACACAACAATACACCCCATCATGTAGCCAGACCATAAAAACACTTCATCGATGTGACTGGCAAGAGAGAGTTTGGAACCAAATGCTTGTGGGCTATAGGTTCTGCCTAAAGAGCCAGAAACATAATATTATATTATTATATATATATATATTATTATATCCAGTGGTGGAAAGTAACTAAGTATGTTTTACTTAGTACAATTTCGAGCCACTTTATGTGACTATTTTCATTTAGGGAACTTTATACTTTTACTCCAATACATTTAGTTACTAGTTACTTTGAAGAAAAGGACTTTGCATAGAAAACATAATATATACAAAATAAGAAATGTATGAAAATAATCTACTTTCACATTTGAAGCCTGTCAACTTCAAGAGGACGTAATCAGAGCAGCATAACTGGACCACATACCACTTTAACATAACCTTTAATCAGAGCAGCATAACTGGACCACATACCACTTTAACATAACCTTTAATCAGAGCAGCATAACTGGACCACATACCACTTTAACATCACCTTTAATCAGAGCAGCATAACTGGACCATATACCACTTTAACACAACCTTTAATCAGAGCAACATAACTGGACCACATACCACTTTAACATAACCTTTAATCAGAGCAGCATAACTGGACCACATACCACTTTAACATAGGGCTGGGCGATAAAATGATAACGATAACTATCGCGATAAATTATTTCCTCGAAATAAACATGAAACGTGGTCGCAAAGTTTCGATATATCGATTTTCCAAGCTTGGATATGAGCACACGTACTAACAACCAATCAGTGAAGGAGATGGCCGATAGCGGAAGGAGACCCGGAAATTTGCTGACGACACAGTGGTGGTGGGCCTGATCTCTGCCAACGACGAGAGGGCCTACCTGGAAGAGGTCAAGGTCCTGGCGGGATGGTGCCAGGAAAACAGCCTCTGCCTGAACGTCAGCAAAACAAAGGAGATGATTGTGGACTTCAGGAGGTCGGGGGTCAAGGACTACAGCCCCCTCAGCATCGACGGGGCACCGGTTGAGAGAGTCAACAGCTTTAAGTACCTCGGAGCCTACATATCCGAGGACTTGACATGGACCACACACATTGACAGTGTTGTGAAGAAGGCACGACAACGCAGGCTACTTCCTCAGGCGCCTAAGGAAGTTCCAAGTCAGTAAGAAGATCCTTAAGAACTTCTACTCATGTACAATAGAGAGCATCCTGACTGGCAACATCACCTCCTGGTTTGGGAATAGCACTGCACAAGACCGAAGCAGACTACAAAGAGTGACACGTTCGGCCGAACGCACAATTGGAGGGGGGCTCCCCACCCTCCAGAACATTTACAACAAGCGGTGCAGGGGCAAGGCTAAGAGAATCATTAAAGACTCCAGTCACCCGAACAACTGCCTCTTTGAACTGCTGCGGTCAGGCAAGAGATACCGGAGTCTCAAGTAGGGGTGGGACAATACATCGATCCAGATCGATATATCGATCTATTATCAATAATCAAATAGGATCGACGCAACGTAAAAAGATCGATTCATATTGCGATACTCTTATTTTGAAAATCCCCGCGAGTCATATCCGCCGGCGCCCAGTATTGTGAAACTCCGTGTACACATTACAGCAGTGTTTGCGTCTGCTGTAAAGCACTACAGAGCGTCTATTTTGCGAGCAGATATAAGTCTGTGCAGTTTTTTCCCCGCAACGGGTCAAATGCATATAACAGGCGTTGCATCGTCGCCATTCCTTTATGCCAACGTCGCGTTAAATATCTAAATGAACGTCGCGTTGGCTGCTTAAAAGCTAAGCAGCTAACCGTGAGAGAGAACAGGAGAGTGAAGAGGGGACTTGGAAGGAGGAGGGGTGGGGGCTGTGGGGGACTGTGTGTGTGTGTGTGTGTGTGTGTGTGTGTGTGTGTGTGTGTGTCTGTGTGTGTCTGTGTGTGTGTTAAAGCTCAATATATAAAAACAAAAGTGAACAGGAGGTATATTTGTATTAAAAACAATAGATTGTTTTTCATTTAAATGTCTGGAAGAGCTCAAAAATAAATACATCAATTGATATTTCCGTAGCCTTTTTTTAGTTGATCTAAATGTGACTGATTGTGTTAAATGGGCACATAATATCGCCTCATATCGATCGCAGGCACCTGAATTGAATCGTATCGTATCGTATCGTGGCAGACTTTGTGATATCGGCAAATATCGTATCGTTGTCCAAAGAATCGATATCGTATCGTATCGTGATGAAACTGATGATTCCCACCCCTAGTCTCAAGGCGAGCACAGAAAGACTCAGAAGAAGCTTCTATCCCCAGGCCATCAGGCTGCTAAACGAACAATGAACACTACACAACAACAACCATCAAACGCACATAGCACACACATCCACACGCACACACTCACTTTAAACAAACACACTGCAGCACCCACTCCACACACTTTATAGCACACACTCACTTTAAACAAACACACTGCAGCACCCACTCCCCACACTTTATATTTATTGATGAAGGATTGCACTACAACTCGTACACCTTACTGTAAATTGTACCTAAATTGTACCTCATCCCATTTCTGCTTGCACTATATAGTATTGTACATTAGTACACTGCATAGTATTGTACATTATATGGTAACTCAGTTACGTCTATTCTGCATCGAACATTGTACATATGTCTATACTGAACACTGTGACCTCATTTTCTACTTCTAAATTACATGCTATACTATGTTATTTGATACTATCTTGTCTAGCACAGTCTCTGGAGCGTAACAGTAAGAAGCATTTTGTATGAAAGTATTCTGTACTTCTGTATGACAACTATTAAAGAAACTTGGAAGGAGGCGCGGAGGTAGGACTCAGTAAACAAGGCTGGCTATGGCTAATTAGCTTGCACGGCGCTATTTTACAGTTTACCTGCCGAGTTGGTGTGTGTTTTGAATTCTGAGGGTAACTGTTATAGTAGTGTGGGGTATACGGTGGACGTCGTTGCAATGAATTGGGCGGAACAGAATATTTTAGGGTCATTTTTTAGTACATTGTCATGAAATACTCTGCTTGCTTTGGCTAACTCCTAACGTGCGCGGACTGATGACGACATCAACTCGACTCTCGAGACATTCACAGCAGCAAAACAAGTCAGCCCGCGTATCGGCGCCGGGCATAATAAGTTAATTAAACTTGACAGACATTATATCGACGATAATTATCGATATCGAGTTATATGAAAATAATTTTATAATTTTATCGCGATAACGTTTTTGGTCATATCGCCCAGCCCTACTTTAACATAACCTTTAATCAGAGCAGCACAACTGGACCACATACCACTTTAACATAACCTTTAATCAGAGCAGCATAACTGGACCACATACCACTTTAACATCACCTTTAATCAGAGCAGCATAACTGGACCACATACCACTTTAACACAACCTATAGAGGTCAATGGATACACAAGTTATGTAAAATGTGTACTTTTACTTTGATACTTAAGTACATTCTAGGGATGCCCCAATCACGTTTTTTGCCACCGATACCGATCACCGATCGTCTATGAGCCATATCGGCCGATACCGATCGTTTTTGGTTTTGTCATAGCATCATTATACTGTATGTCTAACACAGGCATTCTCAAAGTCGGGACTCCGTTCCACAACTGCCTCTGGACTGTAAGGATGGGAATCTTTGGGTCACGATTCAATTGATTCTCAATTCAAAAGAGAAACATTGTGATGTTACAACCTGAACCCCTCCCTCCCCCTCTCCCACACGCACACGCACACAAACACACAGCTGCCCATGTCCCCTGACATAACTCAACAGCTGTTCAGCGACACTCTGCAAGATAGATAAACATACAGAGACACACACAGCCAAGTGAGATGAAAAAAAAACAATGTTACACTAACAGCTAAAGAACTGTTGCTTGTTCAACTAAAAACGCTACAATGTCGCTTTCTTCAGACAGTCAGACAATCAGCCAGCCAGCCAGCTGTAAGGATGGGGATCTTTGGGGTCACAATTCAATTTAAAATCGATTCTTGATACATCACAATTATCTCTAGGCAATTACATCTAGATTGCTATTAACCTTCATGTTACAAAACGTGTGTATTGTGTAGGGATGCCCCGATCACGTTTTTTGCCACCGATACCGATCACCGATCGTCGTGAGCCATATCGGCCGATACCGATCCGATACCGATCGTTTTTGATTAAAAAGAAATTAAAAATTATTTTATATAAAAAGTTTTTTTTCTTCTTTTTTTTAATAAAATATATATATTATATAATTAGACTTGTACTTGTATTATCTGCGAGACATCGCCACCACGCAACAAGTCAAAATGCTCGCTATCTGCAAACAGCTCCACTGTCTGTGTGTACTCTAGTAGCCTCGCTCCAAAAAGGATTCTCCGGCGCTGCAGCGGGACCCATTGGTAACGTTATGCTTTGGTCATTTCACATTCAGCAAACCCTCAGCTCGAATACGCATTAAATCAATGTTATAAGACATTGATATCAAGAGCTATCTGTAGCTACTGCTAGCCGGCTAGATGACGTTAAGACAGAACTTTAGTTCAATGGGACATTTCGTTTTGAACAGAAAACTAACGTCAGCTAACGCAAGCTAACGCAAGCTACCGGAGGTATGAACATGGACTACTAGTAACAACTTTAGTAACAACTTTGTAACAACTTCTGTGAAGTTAGCTGAGTTAGGCAAGTTCGGTCGAGCACAGCTCTGAACAATGGACACCGGCGGCGGGCTGGTTTACCCGCGGCAGGACAACAACAACAACAACAGCAACAACGGCGGGCTGGTTTACCCGAGGGAGGCTCTCCTCTGCTTTCGAAACAGAGTTGCAGAACCACCGAGGAATCTACCAGCCGAAATAAGGATTCGCAGACGGGGAAATCGAGCTGGCACGAGCGTGAAGGACAGGATAAAGGACAGCAGGAGATTCAAGCCTTACCTGCCCGCTGTCGTCATGGGGAACGTGCGATCGCTGGCCAACAAGACCGACGAGCTCTCAGCCCTGATGATCAACCAGCGTGAGTACAAGGAGGCAAGCCTACTGTGCTTCACCGAATCCTGGCTGAACGAGAACATCCCGGACAGTGCAATAGAACAGGAGGGCTTCACGGTGGTGCGCGCCGACCGGAGTAAACAGAGCGGCAAGCGGAGAGGCGGAGGGCTTGTTGTCTTTGTTAACTCCAAATGGTGCCACCCGGGGCACATCACCATTAAGGAACGTATCTGTTCCCCCGACATTGAACTATTGGCACTGAGTCTGCGGCCATACTATTTACAGCGAGAAATAACACACGTCCTGGCTCTCACTGTTTACATCCCACCCAGCGCGGCGGCGGCGCAGGCGAGTGACGTCATACACTCCACCGTCGCGGCGCTTCAGACAAAACACCCGGATGCATTTATTTTTATCAATGGGGACTTCAACCATGTCAGACTGAACAAGACCCTGACAAACTTCACCCAGTATGTCACCTGCAAAACCAGGGGAGACAAAACTCTGGACCTCCTGTATGCTAACGTGAAGGAGGCTTTCAGTGCGACTTCCCTGCCCCCCCTCGGCCAGTCAGACCACAACCTTGTGAGGCTTGTATCCACATACACGCCTCTCATTAAGAGACAGCCTCCGACCACCATGTCTGTCCCACAGTGGTCTGACGACGTCGAGGAGGAGCTACAGGAGTGTTTCAGGTCGACAGACTGGGATATGTTTGAGAGGGCCCACGGTGATGACATTGATGGACTATCCCACTGCATCACAGACTACATCAGGTTCTGTGAGGAGAGCATCGTACCCACAAAGAGGGTACGCTGCTTCTCAAACAATAAACCCTGGATTAGCAAGGACATTAAACACCTGCTAAACAGGAAAAAGAGGGCCTTCATGGCAGGGGACACTGAGCAGGCCAGGGCTGTCCAAAGGGAGCTCAAAAAAGAGCTAAGGGCAGCCAAGGTCAGCTACAAGGACAGGCTGGAGGGCAGACTACAGGCCAACAACACCAGGGAGGTGTGGGCGGGGGTCAGGAAGATCACTGGTTTCAAACAGCAGGGCACAGCTGTGGAGGGCCCTCCAGAGCGTGCAAACGAGTTCAACTCGTTTTTCAACCGCTTTGACCAGAGTGGCCTCCCCACACCCCTCCCCCCACCCATCGACACCAGCACCAGATCACACCTACAAAGCAGCCCCCCCACCCCCCACCCACCCACACCCATCAGCAACGGCACCCCACCCCCAACACCAGCAGACTGCCCACCACCCCCAACCCTGACGATCGATCACAACCAGTCAGGTCAGTAGGCAGCTCTCCAGAATTAACGTAAACAAGGCCAGAGGACCGGACAACACCAATCCCAGGGTGCTCAAGGTATGTGCAGAGCAGCTGGCAGCACCGCTCCGGCATCTTTTCAACCTCTCCCTGAGGCTGGAGAGGGTGCCCCAGCTCTGGAAGACCTCCTGCATTGTCCCGGTGCCCAAGAAGGGACGTCCCAGCACCCCCAACGACTACAGGCCAGTCGCTCTGACGTCACACGTCATGAAGACGTTTGAGAGACTGGTCCTGCAACACCTCAAGCCCCTGGTGCGTGACTCCCTCGACCCCCTGCAGTTTGCATACCAGGCAAACATCGGGGTGGAGGATGCCATCATCTACATGCTCCACAGAGCGTACACGCACCTGGAGAAGCCGCGCAGCTCAGTGAGGATTATGTTCTTTGATTTCTCCAGCGCCTTCAACACCATCCAGCCGTCACTGCTAGCGGAGAAGCTCTCTGCGATGCAGCTGGAGCACGGCTTGGTGGCCTGGATCAAGGACTACCTCACTGAGAGGCCACAGTACGTCAGACTAAAGGACAGTCAGTCTGACGTACTGGTGAGCAACACCGGCGCCCCCCAGGGAACTGTGCTGTCACCCTTCCTCTTCACCCTCTACACCTCAGACTTCTGCCGCAACTCCAGCGGGTGCCACCTGCAGAAGTTCTCAGACGACTCCTCCATCGTAAGCTACATCACCGACGATGATGAGGAGGAGTACAGAGCCCTGGTGGAGAGCTTCGTGGGGTGGAGCGACAGCAACCACCTCCAACTCAACACCTGCAAGACCAAGGAGCTGGTGGTGGACTTCCGGAGGGGCAAGAAGAGGCCCCCCCCGATTCCCATCTCCATCCGAGGGGTGGATGTGGAGATGGTGGACTCATACAAGTTCCTTGGGGTACACCTGAACAATAAACTGGACTGGTCGGACAACACAGAGGCCCTCTACAGGAAGGGACAGAGCAGGCTGTTCTTCCTGAGGAGACTCAGGTCCTTCAATGTGTGCAACAAACTGCTGCAGTCTTTTTACCAGTCTGTTGTGGCCAGCATCCTCTTCTATGCTGTGGCATGCTGGGGAGGCTACATCAACTCAAGGGACACCAACAAGCTCAACAAGCTGGTGAGGAAGGCTAGCTCCGTGGTGGGAGTCGAGCTACCTAGACTTGAGGTGATGGTAGAGAGGGGGATGATAAGGAAGCTGGATGCCATCATGGAGAACCCCTACCACCCCCTCTACGACGAGCTAGTCAAGATGAGAAGCTCGTTCAGCCACAGACTCATCCCCCCCCCCGACACTCAACTAACCGCCTCGGACAGTCCTTCATACCAGCGGCCATCAGGCTCTACAACAGTGGGCAGCGACTAGCAGCCTCCAGGCCCCACAACAGGGGGCAGCGACAGCGACTGCTACCAGACATTGACCTGGGACTTATAGGAACCCAAGGGGGACAAAGTAGACTACCCTGGTACTTTGATTAATGTATACTCAGTAGATAGTAAATTATAACACTACCTCATGCATACTGCACCTTATGTGACACTGTGAATAATGTGAATACTCCTCAGCTAGTCAGATAGTAAATTATATTGACCATATTGATCAAATTGTTTACACTGCCTGTGTTGTCTTTTACTACCTGTATACTGTGTTGTTTTACTACCTGTACCCCTCCCCCCCTCCCCCCCATGCTGCTATGATGCCTGAATTTCCCCAAGGGGATCAATAAAGGAATATCTTATCTTATCTTATCTTAGATTTTCTGGATCATTTGTTGATATCAGGAGCTATCGGTAGCTAGCCGGCTAAATACCGTTAGACAATGCCTACTAAACGTGAATAGTTGACTGGGTAATTTTGTTTAAACAGTAACGATAGCTAGGTAGCTAACGTTAGCGCAGGTCGAATGCACTACAGACTCGAGCAGAGGAGCCGCACCTCTTTGTTTACAAACTCTACACGGGGGCGGGCGGGGCTAGGGAGGAGGAGCAGTTTGCAGGTCCTGTGCGTCTGAGACAAGCGAGTGAGATATCCACTTGATCAGTTTCCGCGATCGGCGAATATGACTCATTATCGGAATTCCCCGATCGCATATTTATACTGATTATCGGCCGATAACGATCGGTGGCCAATCGATCGGGGCATCCCTAGTATTGTGCAAAGTCTTTCTGCTCGGCTGATCTTGGCAGTCTGTAGGATTTAGGGAGCCAACGATTCATAGCTAAGATCATGAGAGCGTTGAAGACATCATCTCGAGTCTGAGTGTTGGTGTAGTAGCCTCCGGCCTGGTGTCCAATACAGGGCTGTACGAATACACTTAGTCTGGTTTCACTAGTCTGGTTCACTAGAGGGCCCAACAGGGTTAGTCTGGTTCACTAGTCTGGTTCACTAGAGGGCCCAACAGGGTTAGTCTGGTTCACTAGTCTGGTTCACTAGAGGGCCCAACAGGGTTAGTCTGGTTTCCACTACAGGACCAAACAGGGCTAATCTGGTTTACTCCCATTTCCTCTTCAACATGATCTGTGTGGTTCTGTTTCCGCCGCGTTGCCAACGGAGACGATGTGACTTCTGATAATAAACACACAGGGTGTGATTCCATCTGAGATGTGACTTCTGATAATAAACACACGGGGTGTGATTCCATCTGGGCGGTGACTTCTGATAATAAACACACAGGGTGTGATTACATCTGGGCTGGGACTTCTGATAATAAACACACAGGGTGTGATTCCATCTGAGCTGTGACTTCTGATAATAAACACACAGGGTGTGATTCCATCTGGGAGTGGGACTAATGGTGCTGCTTTCAGGGCTCTGCTGTAAATATGTATAGAGGGCCCCAGCGAGCTCCTCCGCTACAGTCAACATAAACTAATCGTGCATTTGATCTGTGATCTGAGCGTGGAGAGCTGGCCCTGATCTGAGATCTGAACATGAAGAGCTGATCTGTGATCTGAACATGAAGAGCTGATCTGAGATCTGCACATGAAGAGCTGATCTGTGATCTGACAAGAGGTTTATTCGTCACATACTAAACACAAGACATATAGTGAAATGAAGGTGGCCATGCGCGCTTCGATTGTGCAAAAAAAAGGAAATACAAATAATAATAGAATAAAATAGAATAGAAATAAAATAGACATGGCGGCTGGGTAGCGCAGCGGACTAAGCGCCTGCCTACCACCGCAGAGAGACACTGGTATCGAATCCAGCTGTCAGCCGGTACCTCCGGCTTGGAGCAGATTTTCAGAGTGAATTTATTAACTCACCTTACGGTGTCGCTTGTCGTTGTCAACATGAACAATAAACATAGCCGTCTGTGGCGGCAACGCTAGCTCACTAGCTTGTTAACGTTTAAAAAAATAAATAAAAATAAGCTCACTAACGTTACTGGGATTAAAGCAAGCTTTCAGGAGGGGCGGGGGGGGTGCCGTTGGTGGGGTGGGCACGCGAGTGGCTCGAGAGAGAGAGGACTCCTCTTCATTTTGCGTGAAAGGCGAAAGCAATTAGGCGCTCTCCGAATTGTATTTGTTTATCTAAAAAACCTAACTATTAAGTCAGATAGCGATTTATTATGAAAGTATACAGTGCGATTACAATTTCAATAACTTTCCAGCACTTTATACACAATTCAAGCACATTTCAAAACCTTGAAAACACCACATTGAAATACAAGCATTTTCAAGGATTTCAAGCACCCGTACGAACCCTGTGTGATACTGAGGCTGTGAGGCCCTACACCAGCAGCAGTTACTGTGATACTGAGGCTGTAAGGCCCTACACCAGCAGCAGTTACTGTGATACTGAGGCTGTGAGGCCCTACACCAGCAGCAGTTACTGTGATACTGAGGCTGTGAGGCCCTACACCAGCAGCAGTTACTGTGATACTGAGGCTGTAAGGCCCTACACCAGCAGCAGTTACTGTGATACTGAGGCTGTGAGGCCCTACACCAGCAGCAGTTACTGTGATACTGAGGCTGTGAGGCCCTACACCAGCAGCAGTTACTGTGACACTGAGGCTGTGAGGCCCTACACCAGCAGCAGTTACTGTGATACTGAGGCTGTGAGGCCCTACACCAGCAGCAGTTACTGTGATACTGAGGCTGTAAGGCCCTACACCAGCAGCAGTTACTGTGATACTGAGGCTGTGAGGCCCTACACCAGCAGCAGTTACTGTGATACTGAGGCTGTGAGGCCCTACACCAGCAGCAGTTACTGTGACACTGAGGCTGTGAGGCCCTACACCAGCAGCAGTTACTGTGATACTGAGGCTGTGAGGCCCTACACCAGCAGCAGTTACTGTGATACTGAGGCTGTAAGGCCCTACACCAGCAGCAGTTACTGTGATGTGATACTGAGGCTGTGAGGCCCTACACCAGCAGCAGTTACTGTGATACTGAGGCTGTGAGGCCCTACACCAGCAGCAGTTACTGTGATACTGAGGCTGTGAGGCCCTACACCAGCAGCAGTTACTGTGATACTGAGGCTGTGAGGCCCTACACCAGCAGCAGTTACTGTGATACTGAGGCTGTGAGGCCCTACACCAGCAGCAGTTACTGTGATACTGAGGCTGTGAGGCCCTACACCAGCAGCAGTTACTGTGATACTGAGGCTGTGAGGCCCTACACCAGCAGCAGTTACTGTGATACTGAGGCTGTAAGGCCCTACACCAGCAGCAGTTACTGTGATACTGAGGCTGTGAGGCCCTACATCAGCAGCAGTTACTGTGATACTGAGGCTGTGAGGCCCTACACCAGCAGCAGTTACTGTGACACTGAGGCTGTGAGGCCCTACACCAGCAGCAGTTACTGTGATACTGAGGCTGTGAGGCCCTACACCAGCAGCAGTTACTGTGATACTGAGGCTGTAAGGCCCTACATCAGCAGCAGTTACTGTGATGTGATACTGAGGCTGTGAGGCCCTACACCAGCAGCAGTTACTGTGATACTGAGGCTGTGAGGCCCTACACCAGCAGCAGTTACTGTGATACTGAGGCTGTGAGGCCCTACACCAGCAGCAGTTACTGTGATACTGAGGCTGTGAGGCCCTACACCAGCAGCAGTTACTGTGATGTGATACTGAGGCTGTGAGGCCCTACACCAGCAGCAGTTACTGTGATACTGAGGCTGTGAGGCCCTACACCAGCAGCAGTTACTGTGATGTGATACTGAGGCTGTAAGGCCCTACACCAGCAGCAGTTACTGTGATACTGAGGCTGTGAGGCCCTACACCAGCAGCAGTTACTGTGATACTGAGGCTGTAAGGCCCTACACCAGCAGCAGTTACTGTGATACTGAGGCTGTAAGGCCCTACATCAGTAGGGGTGGGAATCACCAGTTTCATCACGATACGATACGATATCGATTCTTTGGACAACGATATGATATTTTCCGATATCATAAAGTCTGCCACGATACGATACGATTCAGGTGCCTGCGATCGATATGAGACGATATTATATGCCCATTTAACACAATCAGTAACATTTAAATCAACAACAACAAAAAGGCAATGGAAATATCATTTGACATTTTTATTTTTGATCTCTTCCAGACAAATACAAATAGACCTCCTGTTCACTGTTTTTGGTTCGTTTTTCTTTTTTTCCGATATTAATATATCCTATTCAGTGTCACAGCGCTGTATTTTGGCTGGAAAAGGCATATTGGGAGTCAGAAGGTGCAGTACCGGCCAGATCCTAGACAGTAGTACCTGATCATATATTAGTAGGGCTGGGCAATTAATCGAAATAAAATCGCGATCTCGATTCATAGACCTATGCAATATAATTTCTAAAACATGAAGTTTTTTTGTATTAAAAGAAATGTTTTTACTTAAGTTAACTTTTTTAAATGATGACGATTCTGACTTGAGTTGTATGTTACAAGAGACTTTTAAGTTTAAGTCAAGCACTTTCATATGTGTTATGTTTAAGTTTAAGTCAAGCACTTTGATATGTTATGTTGTCTGGTGATCTCAATTCTTAGAGAGAAAAATCGTGATTCACATTTGAGCAAGAATCGCCCAGCCATATATAGTAGTGTTGTTTATAGATAAGACCGTCCGTGATCCTATAGCAGTAGGATCTCATCTGCCCATTTCTGATGAGATACAATCATTTCTAAGGCTTTCCTAAAGAAATTAGACTAGCTAATAGCCATAGGATGCTAGTTCATTTCCACATAAAATAATGAAGGACCTCTTTAAATCTAGAGTTAACCTCTCGACTCCCGGAGAGTCAGCATTGCCTTGGCTCGGGCTGATCGCTATACTAACTCGTTTGGCTGAGTTAGGGGGAGGGGAGACGTGGGTGGGTCCTGGGCGTTGTGGACAGCGACCCCTACAGTTCGGTCGGGGCGCCTGCTCAGCGTAGGTAGGATCTGGTGAGAGGTAGTGCGGCCTCCCACACGTTACACTCTCCCAGTGAGAATCTGCGCGGCCAGGCTGGCTGCCGGCTGGCTGCACATGCGTCGGAGGAAAGCATGTGACAGTCTCCGGCCTCTCGGACCAACAGTAGGGGAAAGTGCGCAACAACCAGGAAGGGGGTTGGGAATTGGCATAATGACTAACAGTGGGATGGGAGAAAAATCGGAAAAAAGAAGGAGGGGGGAAAAGATAATACATTTTTTATTTATTTTTAATCTAGAGTTAACCAGAGATGTGCTGCTGATCATTTTAAATATAGAGTTCTGTATCGTTAGTGGCTTAGCTTGGCTTCGCCTTCTGCACTATCTCGCGTACGTGCACGCGTACTGAATAAACCACAAATGTACCTCTAATACCAGTATTAGTCTGACCACACCCCTCATCAGCTTACCTTCATAAGCAGGTGTGTGGTCACCTGCTCTCCTCCTTCTCGCTTTCACCACAAGGAAGTGCCTCGGTAGTACCCCACTTGACGTGTCGTTGATAAGTTGAAAAGAGTTGTGACTAGGTTTACATTGTGCCTAACCTTTTTCTTCTCTCACTTGTTTATATAAGAAAAAGGTTTGGGTCATAATGTATTCCGCGGAGAGTAGACCCGCTAGACCTACTCTTCACCACCGATTCTCCATTCCCGCCTCCGTCGTGCGTTCCGGTGCTGGGCTGTTGCCACTCTCGTGGTTGCCGACCCAGCCCGGGAGACTGCCGGTGGATAGTTTTCCTCACCGACGAGCCGAGGGTTCGGAGCCGTCGCTCCGGCGATGGCCTGATCTCGACTCTGGTTCCTCTGTTTCTGGGGAATCGCCCGTTGATGAACGGGGGATTGTCTTAGAGCCAGGGGATTTGCGACGAAAACTTTTTGCGTCTGCTCGCTCACGTCGTCACATGGTGGCGTGCAGACGCGAACGGCCTGGGTTTGGGGAATTGCTGGAGACCAGCGAGGCCGCGTCCGACTCTGGATTTCTGATGGAAACTGAAGACTTCATGGAGGAGGCGGACGGGTTCTTGTATGATGGTCCCGTGGAGGAGAGTATCCCTCCTCCGGAGACCCCGGGGTGGGGGGAAATGGCTCCACGGGGCGCCTTGTTCGAGGATGTCGGGGAACCACCTTGGCCTCATCAACAGGATGCCCTACTGTCAGCCGCATCGGATTGTGGCTCCTTGACCAGTCGCAGCCTGCTGTATGCGAGGGATGCGGGGTCGGTGGAGGAGGGTCCGCAGGGGGAACTGCGGGCCTTGTTTCCCGAGCTCATGGCGGTAGCCGCCGCTGCAAACGGTGTGCCGCTGCCGCAGCCATTGCCTGCTCCTGTCCCTGATGACCTCATAGGCCATCCCTGGCAGCGTCCCCCGGTGAGAGGGGTGGACGTTGTCTACCCATTTTTCCCATCGATGGGGGCCTATGTTCGTCGGGGCCAGGCGGTCTCCAACATCATGGGACTGACTCCCGCCTACGTACCAGTTACGCGGGTGTCGGGGTTGGTCAAAGGTATGGGGGAGGGCGTACCTCGGCTTGACAATCCGATGGCCGCGCTCCTCTGTCCGGATATGGTGTGGGAGCCCCTATGCAAGCCGGTCCTCCAGGGGAGGTCGGCTAGGCGATTGGCTTATTGGGGTGACCAGTCATTTATCGCCGGTACACAGTCGCTGGCTGCGGCCTCTAACATCGCCCACCTGGCTAGATTTGTATCGGGGATAATGACGGGCGGCGCGGATCTGAACGAGGTGAGGTGCGATCAGATCACCCAGGCTGCGGGAGCTGTGCTGCACCTCTCCCAGGTGCTAGCCATAGCCATGGGTAAAGTGCGCGCCCTGGCCACCCTGGGCCAGCGTCACCTTTGGCTGGAGCAGGCCCGTGTACCAGAGAAGAAGAGAGCCCCTCTTCTGACGGCCGACCTCTCCGACGCTGGCCTGTTCGGGAAGGCCCTGCTATTGATGACCTCAACATGCAGAGAGATGGCAGAGGAGAGATCCATCCTCCAACCCCATTTTCCGCCTCCCGTCCTTGCCGGTGGGGGCAGAAGGCTTCCGCGACGTCGAGCTGTCTCCGTCGCCGCTACCACTGCCCCCGCCGCCGCTGCTGGCCCTGCCAAGAGGGCTAGGAGACGAGACGACGCTTCAGCCACCGCCGGCCCATCCCAGACCGGAGGAGACGGTAGGGAACGTCGTGTCCAGCAGACTGTAACCTACCGTCCCTCCGGGGCTCCCCGGGGTGGCCAGACTCGAGCGGCGCGAGGTGGCAGGCGCCGTTGAGTGACTTTTCCCCCTCTGTGTCCCCTCCTCTACACCCTCCCCGGCCCCCCTATGATTTTGTGCCTTGATCACATATTATTTATTTAATAAAAAAGTTCCCTGATATAAGGGGGACTGTGGTTGGCCGAACAAACTGTGTGTTTCTTCAATACAAATCATGTGGTGGGGTTGTGTTTTATGAATCTACCCTGTTACGTTGGGGGAATGAGTTGTGTTGTGTTACGAGTTTTTAAGCAAGGTCTGCAACTTACACTCGGTAATAGGTTCTATTAGCTTGATGCTCCACATGCAATTAGAACTGGTGATATTCCATTGCTTTAACTAAGTATGTGTTCACAACGCTGTGTTGTTAGTTGCAGTAATGCTCGTACACACTTTTCATGGCCTAGCCATTACTCTCGTTCAACGTCTTCCTATAGCTTAGGCTGCGGGTATGGGATTCACGCACAGGCGACTTGTGTTTTTTGTTGTAATCCCTTTTACACTTTGTGGGTAGCTAACATTGTATTAGCTTATGCTATATGTGTTTTGTTCTACCGGAGGTTTTCAAAATGGCTACGGTTGTTTTCTGTGTGTAGGGATAGAAGGTGTGTTTTTCGGGAGGGGGTGTCGGATAAACCCCTCCTTTACCCACTTGATTGGTTTAGAGGTTGTTGACCCTCCTGCTGAGCCAGTCAGGGCCAAGCCAGTGCTTGGCGGGGGAGGGGGGGGGGGGGAGGGGTATTCTACCGACTCCTGTTATGACAGGATCCGGTGGGTTTTCCCCGCCCGTTATAGCGTTGTTGCTATGGCGACGCCTTCCATGAGCTGGTGTCGTAAAGATGTCGAGGGTAGAGCGCAGGACTTAACCTGCTGCGCTCGTTTTTGTGTCAAACTTGAGTCTGTTGGTCACGTGTCTCACAGTTTACATATCTTTTTCTTGACCGTGGTCTCATGTGGGAAGGTGTTTCTGGGGGAATCTGGTCTTACACTCTGATTAAGAAGAGTGACTGGATTAAAATCATGTGAAAACACAGGGTTTTTTACTCCCAGCTGTGCAGTTAGGTCATACATGTGATGCCTTTTCTTTATTTTATAAAGAGTTGAATGTTCATTCATGGAGTTGATTGCATCTCGCCCCTCTTGTCGTTTCCCTGGGCGTCTTGGGGATTCAATATGGTGGTCTAGCCGGCCTATTGTTGATGTGGGTATGTCCAAACGCACACATAGTGCTGGCTCAGGATGTGCTTTGGCCGTTGCTGACTGGCGCGCCTCGTTTGCTTTGGTGAAACAGCGTTTTTATGGAGCAATTGGGATGGGGGTTTTTCCTCTTCCGACATCCTGTGTGTTGTCGATGGGTTCCCGTTCATGTCAGGGGATGATGACGGAATGGGTCTGGGCATATGGGAAGGGTCTCACGCCCTAGGGGTGGGCCGCCGGACGCGGTTCATACCGACACGTCTGGGTGGCGCCTTCTTTTTATGTTGGGATCAGACGCGCATATCTGCCCCTTCTCCTGGGGTTGGCAGGTCGGCGTGGTTAGGGCACGGGACTGGTTCTGGTCGCGCTGGTCCAGATCAGTGCACCCGTTGTCCGCTGGGGATGCAGATCTGCTGTTCTGGTACCCTGAGGGACTTAGGGTTTTTTCGGGGGGAAAAATGCTAGGTCGATCCGGGTGTCACAGGGTTGTGCGTTATGGGACCCCTTGTTGGTACCGAGTGCGGGGTGCTGGGGGCTGGTCTTCCATATTACGCTCTTCTCTTGCGTTTTGGCGCTGAGGAGCCTGTTGGGTGGGGTTAACCTCCTTTGGGATCCTGTGCTCCCCGTATCGCCGGGCCCGGTCCGGGGTGATGCCCGTTGACCTGTAGGCCCGGGATGGCCCTGTTGGGAACCGGAACGCGGGCTGCGGTGGTACCGCCGGTGCGTTTCGGGGTTTTCCTGAGGGGTTATGGGACCAACCATTGCATGGGGTAATGCCTGGGTGGTTGGTTCTCTGGTGTGTTGCTGCAGTGTCAACTCCCGGTTCTCCGGTTGAGGGTGCCCCTGCACGTTCATGACGTCTGCCGATCGTATGGGCTTTTCTGTGGGCAGCTGTCAGGGGCCGTGTGGTCTACGGATCCCGCTCCTGACGTGCTGTTGAAAGCTTGGTTATGCGACAACGCCAGCATACGCCCCTTCCGCCGGGGCGGCTGTTTCGGCTGTCCTTTCTGGCGCCTGCCTCGTCCGCAGTTGTTCCAGGCTTGGGTTGACAGCCTGTTGCCTGGTCTTCCCCGGTGCACTGCCTGTTCCGTTGGTTAACTCTTGTGTGTTATGACCATGCTGTCTGCCTGTTGCAGGGCTTGTGTTCCAGGCGGTGTGCTGTTGAGGGGGACAGGGCCCGCTCGGCTGAGGGGCCTTTGTCCGAATACGCTGGCGATGTGAGGGGCGGGGTCACTAGGTGCCCCCCTGGTGGGGTCTTGATGCTGGCATCATGGACTTCTCCGGGCCCCCATTCCGGGGGTCCAGTCCTTTTGGTGGGTCTGGGTCTTCCTTCGCGCTCCGCTGCTACGGCCTTGCCACGGGGTTGGGTTTGCCCTTGACCCCGTGATTCTGGGGGCAGTAACGAGGTTGTTCCTCCGTTCGTTCCCGGGTGGCATGCGGGTTGTGCGTGTGTGTAGTCGTGGGGTCAAGCCACGGTCTGCTCACCCTGTGCGTTAAGTTGCTTGAGAGCTCTTCGCACGGTCGGGTCCGTCGCCTTCCCGTGAAGCCTCTAATAGGGGGGATACCCTCCATTAGGGGGGGTCGGGGGGGCTCGGCCCTCCCTGTTCTGATGGTTTTGGGGGGCTGTCAGCGGGGTGTATTTGTCAGCCAAGTGGCTCCGCTTGGCCTCCCTTGTGCAGAAGGCGAAGCCAAGCTAAGCCACTAACGATACAGAACGTTAGGTTATGACTATAACCAAGTTCTGTTAGTTAGGGGCGATGCTTGGCTTCGGACGGCCGCTGCAGCCCTTGACCTCACCTTGTGGTGAAAGCTTGGGAAGGAGGAGAGCAGGTGACCACACACCTGCTTATGAAGGTAAGCTGATGAGGGGTGTGGTCAGACTAATACTGGTATTAGAGGTACATTTGTGGTTTATTCAGTACGCGTGCACGTACGCGAGATAGTGCAGAAGGCGAAGCCAAGCATCGCCCCTAACTAACAGAACTTGGTTATAGTCATAACCTAACGTTAACCAGTGATGTGCTGATCATTTTAAATATAGTTAACCAGAGATGTGCTGATCATTTTAAATCTAGAGTTAACCAGTGATGTGCTGATCATTTTAAATATAGAGTTAACCAGAGATGTGCTGATCATTTTAAATCTAGAGTTAACCAGAGATGTGCTGATCATTTTAAATCTAGAGTTAACCAGAGATGTGCTGATCATTTTTCTGGAAATAACGTCATTCATGGGGGGGGGGGGGGGGGGGCGGACGGACTAGCCTACAAAATGGACTAGCCTACAAGACGAATTCTTAGTCAACGACAAATAAAGTGACTCATTAATCCACTAATGGGTTGTATGGGGACTTCATCATCCTATTAGTGGGTTTATTTAGCATCCTGGAGGAGGGCCTAGATTTCTAAGGATGGGTCACACAGCCTCACAATGCTACTTCTTACAATAAGATGCGTCTCCCAGTGGCAATGAAGGGAAACCATTTTACTAATATTTCGATAAAAACACTGAACACGTCCTCTACTTATGTTTCTAGAAAGAAGATCTTCCTCTTTGCTCTGTGACACCAGTGTTTGGGCCGAGTTTCCTCGCATGCCGGCCGGCAGTGGGCCGGGCACATATGGGCCATGCAGAATATGATGCTAGTCGTAGTCGGAGTTCAGTCAGTCATCACACACACACACACACGTGGCTCCTCTTCGCTCTTCTCACAGGGGACATTTAGAAAGAACTGTACGCACAGCGTCAAAAATCATCGGCTGTGAGCTCCCCTCTGTGGCCTCCATTTATGACACACAAATCAGGCGGAAAGGGGAGAAGGTGATCAGGGACTAGGGGTGGGAATCACCAGTTTCATCACGATACGATACGATATCGATTCTTTGTACAACAATACGATATTTGCCGATATCACAAAGTCTGCCACGATACGATACGATTCGATTAGGTTCAGGTGCCTGCAATCGATATGAGACGATATTATGTGCCCATTTAACACAATCAGTCACATTTAGATCAACTAAAAAAAGGCTATGGAAATATCAATTGACGTTTTTATTTGTGAGCTCTTCCAGACATTTAAATGAAAAACAATCTATTGTTTTTAATACAAATAGACCTCCTGTTCACTGTAAAGTGCCACGTTTTTATATATTGAGCTTTAAAGTTTAAGTAAAATGTTTTGGAACTCACAACACGCAAGCTAAAACCCCTTCCTCTCCCAAACCGTTCCTACAATTGTTTTTTGTTGCATGATGATCATCAATACATTTATTATGTATTCATGTTTAAATATCAACATTATTTGTCCATCCTCAATCCGTCGCCGGATTTTCAAAATAAAAGTATCACAATATAAATCGATCTTTTTACGTTGCATCGATCCTATTTGATTATTGATAATAGATCGATATATCGATCTGGATCGATGCATCGTCCCACCCCTATCAGGGACCCTTCTCACCCTGCTTACGACCTCTTTAACCCCCTTCCCTCTGGCAGAAGACTCCAAAGTCTCAGGTGCAGGACATCCCGTTTTAAAAACAGTACATATCCCGAGGCTGTCCGTCACCTGAACTTGAGTACAAATGTTCAGGCACTTTGCACAACAAGGGCTAGCACCAGCCGACATGCACTTTAAGGCAATATGCACTTTAAACTAGAACACTGAGCAATTTATTTTAGGTACTGTTGCATTTTCTTTTTAATTGTTTGTGTAAAACTTTTATTGTGGGGATTGTATTGCATGTATTCTTGTGTTTTTTATTGTATGTTTTTATAATGTCTGTACTGTATGTGGCACCAAGACAAATCCCAATCAACCATGGTTGAAATGGCAATAACGTTTTCTATTCTATTCTATTCTATTCTTCTCACATTGGTTGAGCGTCTGTGTCGTGCAAATACGGAGGTCAAAGTTGAATTTTTTTTTTTTTTTACTCTGACCGAGCACAACACATTCATAACCGGCAATGAACTCGGTTAAACTAGCCTTCTGTCTGTCACTCAGCTTGCCTCTCTCTGCCAAAGCCTTGTCAGTCAGTTTCTGCCTCTCTCCATACAAGAATCCCACTAACTAACTACTAGTAGTACAATGCCACTGTCTGTGACTGCCACCTAACAATGTTACAGCAATACTACACAATACAATGACATTACTGCTACCATACTACAAACCTTCTATCAATACCATACAACAACTTGGACCATAGCACAATACTACCATCAATCCAGCACCATACTACAATACTACTACTGCTCAATACTACTATTATACCACTTCTTGTATCAAAAACAGTACTGTATTTGTAAATCTGGTATGTCATAAATGTATAGATGTAACAGTACTGTCTATCTGTATGTCATGTGTGTTATGATGCATTAAAAATGAGGGACCCTGATGTAAACAAGACGAAAGTCTTTCTCTGGTCTGCATCCCCTTAACAATTGTGTGTATTGAGCCGTACTGTATTGTACCCATTCTGCAATCTGTTAATATAATTTTCAATCAATCAATCAATCAATCAACCAACCAACCACACACTACTGCTACTACCACCCCTGACCCCTACTGCAGCAGCCACCGCCCTGCCTCTGCTGAATGATGTCGGTGTGAAATACACAACTCCACACGCTGCTGTTATCTAGTCCAGAGAAACAACAAATAGCCAGTTACTCTGTCTCTGGCTAGAAGACAACAAGCTATGATTCCATGGTCACAGTCAACAGTAATGGGTCCCTCTAGCTATAGCCAGCCCTCTGACATATCACACCCTTATCCGTATTCCACCCATCTTGTTCAGGGTATCTTCTCTGGCCAGCATTGTTAATAATAGTATGAATAATGAG
>NC_140170.1:190325030-190414422 GCF_963971535.1 Notolepis coatsorum
TCTCCCTCTCTCTCTGTCTCTCTCCCCCCTCTTTCTCTCTCTCTCTCTGATTGATTGATTGAATGAAAACTTTATGAACAGATTGCAGAATGGTCCAGTACAGTACAGCTCAATACATAGAATTGTTAAGGGGATGCAGACCAGAGAAAGACTTTCGTCTTGTTTACATCAGGGTCCCCCATTTTCAATTCATCATAACATATATGACACACACGACATACAGATAGACAGTACTGCTACATCTATACATTTATGACATACCAGATTGTACAGTACTACTGTTTGTGATACAAAAAGTGTCCAGAAAAGAGTGTATATACATTTGACATATAAACTGTACATTGGAGGAGGTCTCTCATTCATCACGGTGGTGAAAAAAGTTAGTATGGAGCCCATTTTCACATGACCATTTTTAATAATCACATTATTACCATTGTTGGGTTATGATCAGCGTGGGGGGGGATTTTTGGCTGGTGAAAATGCTGAGTGGCTAGTGACTTTTTGGAAAACCACTAGCCACAGTGGCTAGTGAGCCAAAAAGTTAATGTCAAGCCCTGCATACATGACATACAGGTAGACACTGACAGTACTGCTACATCTAGACATTTATTACATACCAGATCTACAAATACAGTACTGTTTATGATACACAAAGACAGGCACGTGCATACATAGGGGTGAAGGGGTGCCCGGGCACCTGCCTTTTTCATTTCTCATTAGAAAGTGCCCTTTTTATGCCACCCACTTTTTTTTTACTGTTGCAGATATATATATATACTGCCCTGCCCTTCCAAATGAAAGATGTCACGATAGAATCTAAATATTAGGTAAAGAAAGAGAGAGAAATGCCACCCCTCTCGTAAATAATAGGTCCTTCCAGCCTTACGCATAGGCATAGCACGTGGGTGGGTGTTGATCAATGAGACATGTAAACCGCGCAGGGCCAGCAGTGCACTGAACAGGAAATTGATATCCAGCTGTTGTTGAGCTCACAGTGCCCTCCACTCGAGTCGAGACCTCTTTTTTTACAGTTACTATTTCAACTAAAACAAAGCAAGAGTACACATCATCAGGTAAGGTATTTGCCCAACAAAATAAAATGTCGGGTTTGCAGTGCACTGTATATTTTCGTGAAACACGTCGCCAGATCAGCCCTCCCCAGTCCCCAGCCCCCCCCTCCCTGCTGCTAGTGCAGGAAAACATGCAGCATACTCTCTCTCTCTCTCTCTCTCTCTCTCTCTCTCTCTCTCTCTCTCTCTCTCTCGCTCTCTCTCTCGCTCTCTCTCTCTCTCTCTCTCTCTCTCTCTCTCTCTCTCTCTCTCTCTCTCTCTCTCTCTCTCTCTCTCTCTCTCTCTCTCCATCCCGTAGCTGTTGGTCTGGAGCGCATATTGTGTTATTAAAGGGACACTATGTAGTTTTGGTGACATCTATCGGTGAAACTGAATGTACCATGATAGACTTGTATTAACCCCAAAAATCGCGCTCGCGCGCTGTGCGCGCTCGCATTAGACTTAATAATTAATGCCCTTTTATGATTACGGGCACCTGCCTTTCTAAAGTCCTGTGCACGTCCCTGCACAAAGAGTCTAAAAAGAGAGTATATACATTTGAGGGGGAAGAAATTGGAGGAGGTTGGATAGGTGGGGTGGGGGGGTTGAGCAGGTGGGGTGGGAATTGTACAACAATTGAAGGCAAATGAGATAAATGTATCTTACATGAGGCAAGGAGGCACAGAGAGTTAGCTAAAGACCGGGCGGAATGGCGTTGAATCGTCAAAATCTTTTTTTCCCAATCGGGAAGAAGAGGATTATTAAGTAAGTAAGTAAGTAAGTAAGTAAGTAAGTAAGTAAGTAAGTAAGTAAGTAAGTAAGTAAGTAAGTAAGTAAGTAAGTAAGTAAGTAAGTAAGTAAGTAAGTAAGTAAGTAAGTAAGTAAGTAATTAAGTGCATCTAGTACATTAGGTAGGCTGTGGTCTTGGCTCCAAAAATACTTAATCAAAGCAAATTCATGTGGATTCCTTTGTGTGTGTCGTTTGCATGCCAAATAAAGACTTCCTAAAAGTCCTGCATTATTATTCCTGGTGTTTTATTTTTACAGCAAAATCGCTCAACCGGATATTGTAGTTCTCTATGTTGTGTGTAGCATGCTAGTGGTTTTAGCTGCTGTCAGCTGATTAGCTGCTTGTTTTCCATGTGTGGCTTGTGTCGCCCCCTGGTGTCCCGCTGGGGTAGTACTGCCGCTCGGTGTCTCTGACAGTCTGAGTAGGGGGTATCTGCAGAGCCGCAGAGCCAGGCTGGACGGGTATAAGTGGTCTGGACAAGTATTGTGATTGTATGACAAGAGGAGCAGAGAAGAAGGAGACAGAGACGATAGAAATGTGTTTTGAAGATGAGAAGAAGAAGAGGAGTGTAAACTTTCTCAAGTGTGGGCGAAGCAAGAATTGTGGAGGGCAGTAATACGCCACGATGCGTCTACACTGCCGGAAATTCAAATAAGAAGAAGAAGAAGTGGTCTGGACAAGTAGTTGCGAATGGGGGGGGGGCGGGGGCGGGGTTCGTCTCGTTTACATAGGTACATTATACATAGACAGTAATGTTACATCTAGACATGTAATAATAGAGTCAGTGTGTCAACAGTTGGAGGATGTGTGTTTAGTTGTCACTTTGTTCCCTCAAAGATGCTGCTGCCAGCAGCTGGAGAACTAATGGCTGCACGACTATTAGGAATGTCTGACTGCTAACTGTGTCTGACTCTTAACCACCAAAACCTGCAGCACCTATAATGTATATCATGCCAGTTAGGGTACAGACCCTCGCCTGAATAATACTGTTTATTTTTCTCATATTTTTTATATTCAGATGACATTTTATTGCCTGTATTTATGTCTTTCTACTATTACCCTGTCCATACCTGTACCCCCCCCCCCCCATGACACCTACATTTCTCCTTTAACTCACCTGCATGTACATGGGTGGACACACACACACACACACACACACACACACACACACACACACACACACACACACACACACACACACACACACACACACACACACTCCAGGGTGTTCTCTGACTATAGCTGTTAGTCATCCCGCCTAAATGGTTTAGTCTCTGACCACCTAAAGGACAACTTCTTAATTTTCAGGATTTGTAATCATACTAAATATGTTGTCATCTACGCCGGACGCGTATCGCTGGAAAGAAACTCCGGAGACTGTCTCATGCTTTCCTCCGACGCATGTGCGGCCAGCCTGGCAGCGCAGATTCTCACTGGGAGAGTAACGTGTGGAAGGTCGCACTACCTCTCTCATTGTACTGTACTTGTCTAATAGCCATTCAAGAGCAACGGGTACAGGGTCGATATGACTCTGATGTAAACGAGACACTAATCTCTCTACCCCGCGCTCGGTTGCTAACTTGCTATTGTCTGCCGTGAACATGGGAAATAATTGCGACAGCTCTGCTGTACACTGGGAACCTTGGTTGCTATGCCCACACAAAACCGCAAAACTTCACCCTGGACTCCGGTTTTCAAAGACCGGGGTTGCAGTGTAGCAAATCCCCGGTTGTGTGTGGCCGAACAGTGCAACTGCGCACATACAATCATGGTTATATTAAATCCAGCGCTCGTGTGGACTGGGCAACTTGCCTGCCATTACGTTTCGTTCTGAAAAGCGAAACTGACCCTGAAAACGAAACGAAAATGGCCCTGTGTGTAACTGCAGCCGTCTCTGTGCTAACAGTCACGTTTTCAGTACGAGAAGACAAGACAAAACTTCTTTCTCTGGTCTGCATCCCCTTAACAATTGTGTGTATTGAGCCGTACTGTATTGTACCCATTCTGCAATCTTGTTGCAATAAAGTTTTCATTCACACTCAAAATCTGTGTTCATTTTTTATTTTGCATACTAATGTTCTGTGTCTTGAGTCGTACTTGTATTGAAAAACTGATTTTATGTCTGAGGAGAAGACCGGTACTCATCATCTTCGTCTCCACAAAAAGAAAAATGACATGTGAAGTATGTTGTGTGCCAGGTTCAAACAGTGCTGTATATGTACAGTTTATTCCTACTCCTATCCAAGCTCCGGGAGGGTCATCAAAGAGAAGTCGGGTCATCAAAGAGAAGTCGCCTATTCTTAGTCCTTGCCCCACAATGGTGGAATTGTCCTAATAAACTAACCTACACTGTAGCACTCAACACTTTATGAACATTGTTACTGAGACGAAAGTTAAGTTTACTCTATTATTACTAGATCTGGTATGTCTAGATGTAACACTGTATGGGTACAAGTTTACTCTATTATTACATGTCTAGATGTAACATTACTGTCTATGTATAATGTACCTATGTAAACGAGACGAACCCCCCCCCCCCATTCGCAACTACTTGTCCAGACCACTTGATATCTATGGTCTGAACTCTGAACCGCGTGATCTTCTTTCGTAGCCGCAGTTTGCGGAGACGCTCTCTGATTGGCCACTGACGTTTCTAGTCATGTGACATGGGCGCCCCATAGAGCTCTTTGGTTGGCTGTTCATTTTCCACGACGGACGGGCTGCTAGCCAATCTGGGAGGTTGTTGTTGGTCGTTGTCAGCAACAACCATCGGGTACACAACACAGCTGCAGGAAGAGAGATGATGACAGCTGTGTTTTCTGCAGGTTGAAGGAACGAGATCTGTATATTTATATTTATATTTATATTTATATTTCGCTTTCCCTTCAAATACCGTCCTGTCTGTCTGTCTCACAGACGAGTGAGCAGTCAGTCTGACGATATGAACCTGGGGTGAGTCTGAGTCTGTGTTGCTATCCAGCTGGTGCTAACCATGTTCTATATATATATATGGTGCTAACAACGTGACGATCATAATATAGATACCCACATTTTCCATAAACACAATCATGTTCCAACATAACCTATGTGAAACAATGCAACATCCCCCCCCCCCCACCTACCCAATCCAATGTACAGTTTCTACGTCAAATGTATATACTCTTTTTTTCTGGACTCTTTTTGTATCACAAACAGTACTGTATTTGCAAATCTGGTATGTCATAAATGTATAGATGTAGCAGTAGGCTACTGTCTATCTGTATGTCATGTATGTCATGTTACGATGATTTGAAAATGGGGGACCCTGATGTAAACAAGGCGAAAGTCTTTCTCTGGTCTGCATCCCCTTAACAATTGTATGTATTGAGCTGTACTGTACTGTACCCATTCTGCAATCTGTTAATAAAGTTTTCAATCAATCAATCAAAACAACAATACATTTCACCCCCAGCTAATCCACATACTAGTAGTACACGAGTAAACAAAACTATGTAAAACATAATGCTACCCTATCTGCATTAGATATATTAGATTCAAACGTATTGTCATCGTACAGTACAACGAAAATAACTTGGCATCTAACCAGAGTGCAAAGGTAAAATTAAAGTGCATTATCAATATACAATGTGCAAGAAGTGATTAAATATAAATGAGTATTACTGAGTTAATCTCATGTAGGCTATAGTGTGATACAGGTATAAAGACATATTTACTAGTGGTAGGCTTTAGGCTATATAGCTGGTAAGAGTAGGTAAGGGATATGCACACATATATTACAGGTATGTAAACAGGAATATATGCAGGTATATACAGATGTGGATAAATATATATATATGGTAAATAAAAAATAGCCAGGAAAACACCTTCAGTCCCACAAGGTCGAGTCAAATGAGATGGCGTTGAATGTAGTCTTTATTGCTTGATTGACATTGCCTTGTTTGTCCATAGAGATGGTTTGCTGTTTGAACTTGAAAATGGGAAACCCAGGTTGATTTTCAAGAGTCAAGGTAAGGCCACCAGAGATCTAGCAGAGAGAGAGAGAGAGAGAGAGAGAGAGAGAGAGATGGATGGGATCACCGTGCTGAATGCTGAACAGTTTGGTGTGTTTTTTAATGGTGGTGAATGAATGAACAAAAACATACTGTCTGTTAAGTCTAGGGATGCAGCACTGATACTGCTATGGGATGTTGGTTCGACACCAGTCTCTCTCTCTCTCTCTCTCTCTCCCTCTATCTCTCTCTTTCTGTCCCTCTCTCTGCCCCCCTCTTTCTCTCTGCCCCTCTCTCTCTGCCCCTCTGATTGATTGATTGATTGAAAACTTTATTAACAGATTGCAGAATGGGTACAATACAGTACAGCTCAATACACACAATTGTTAAGGGGATGCAGACCAGAGAAAGACTTTCGTCTTGTTTCCACCAGGGTCCCCCATTTTCAATTCATCAATTCAATTCATCTCTTTCCATCTTTCTCATTCTCCCTCTCTCTGCCCCCTCTCTCTCTCTGTCCCTCTCTCTAAGTCAATGGTTTAAGTCAATACTGTTCAGTAAAACCGATGGTCTAAGTCAATACTGTTCAGTAAAATCGTGGTTTAAGTCAATACTGTTCAGTAAAACTGATGGTCTAATACTGTTCAGTAAAATCGTGGTTTAAGTCAATACTGTTCAGTAAAAGTGATGGTTTAAGTCAATACTGTTCAGTAAAAGTGATGGATTAAGTGTGTTGTGTAGAGCCAGAACGGGGGCCTTGCTAACTGAAGTGTGTTGTGTAGAGCCAGAATGTGGGCCTTGCTAACTGAAGTGTGTTGTGGGGCCTTGCTAACTGAAGTGTGTTGTGGGGCCTTGCTAACTGAAGTGTGTTGTGGGGCCTTGCTAACTGAAGTGTGTTGTGGGGCCTTGCTAACTGAAGTGTGTTGTGGGGCCTTGCTAACTGAAGTGTGTTCCCTCCTCTGCAGATGCCAACAAGCTTCCAAATAAGGTAGGAATGTTCTACCTGGTGATTCACTGCAAATACACATGTTTTTCAGTAGGATCGGCTGGGTAGTGTAGAGGGTCTAAGCACTAGGAGAGGCTGGGTAGACGTAGGGCTGGGCGATAAAACGATAACGATAATTATCGCGATATATAAAAAAAAAAAAAAATATCGAGTTTATTTTGTGTGTGACCTGCAACAGGGCAGTTTTAAAACCAGGGACAGTGGACAGACTTGTCTTTCTTGCCTGCAACTTAAAGTAATGGCTTTGCTTGTCCAAATGACAATACTGACCAAATTGAGATTTATTTTTCTCTTGTCCATTTATTTTGTTTGCTTTCTAATTTAAAATACAGTTTGAAACCGTCTGTACACAGTAGGCTATGTGTGCTAGCAGAGCTAGTCTCCAGTCGCGAGTCACGGTGCACATGTGCGGTGGTTTGTCCACCAAAAAAGCACCAAAAGATAGAAAAGAAACTAGCAGAGCCAGAACTGTTCAACTCCCCTGGAGCCACAGCCAGCAGAGAAGCCTGTTTACTTTAGCTTTCAAACCAGCTGCAGCCTGAGAACTGGAGTGTGAGGGGCTGTAACACTAAAGATGGCGGCAGCGACAAAGAATTGCTGCAAAATAAATCTGTTGTTTAAAAAAAAATTTTTTTTTTATACAAAACAATTTAGATAATTATCGAGTGATATGATAACATTATCATATCGTTATCGCGATATCATTATTAGCCATATCACCCAGCCCTAGCGTAGAGGTCTGAGCAGGGGTTCCCAAACTTTTCAGGCCGCGACTCCCAAATAACGGTGTCAGAGAGCCGCGACCCCCACTATTATAGGAGGTAAAAAAAAATTCAAACGCACACACACTAATAAGCATTGGAGGCTTTTAACAAGGGCCGGACTGGGGAAATCATTCAGGCCAGGAAATATAGTGCAAAATATAGCCCCAGTCAGGCCACTTTTTTTTTAGTCATTATGCCAATTCCCAACCCCCTTCCTGGTTGTTGCGCACTTTCCCCTACTGTTGGTCCGAGAGGCCGGAGACTGTCACATGCTTTCCTCCGACGCATGTGCAGCCAGCCGGCAGCCAGCCTGGCCGCGCAGATTCTCACTGGGGGAGTGTAACGTGTGGGAGGCCGCACTACCTCTCTCCAGATCCTACCCTCGCTGAGCAGGCGCCCCGACCGAACTGTAGGGGTCGCTGTCCACAACGCCCAGGACCCACCCGCCAGCTTTCCCCACCCCCTAATACTGCCAATTGTATTAGTGTGAACGGCCAGCCAAGCTGGTGACAACGCCGGGAGCTGGATTCGAACACGCGAACCCAGCGTCTCCAGCGTTGGTGACGAACGCAATCTCCACTACGCCACCTGACCACCCTAGTCAGGCCACTTTTTAAGCAGGGGTCCCCCACCAGGATTTTTTTTGTTACAAAGACTTCATTTCCTGCATTCTGGTGCAGGCATTTTTTAATTTGTACCCTTTAAATGCCAGTGTTTGTGATGGCATCACAAATTATTGTTAAAAAACAGGCTAGCATATATGTATGATTAGCAACAACACTGATTTTGATGGATTTTCTGTTTTTTGTAATGTCAGATTGAAAAAAATACAATATTTTATTCAACTTCAGCCCTGATCATAACACCACATATTAATTTGATAATGCTAACCCTTTAAATGCCAGTGTGTGTGATGGCATATATTTGCAATATATCAAATGCAAAGTAGATTTTTCTGGGCGGGATTATTACAGGCTAGCATGTGTCAATGATTAGCAACAACAGTTTTTTGTAAGGGTCCCGCCTCCACCAATCACATGCGGCTCCCTTTGTGTCTGTGTGAGAGCAAGAGAGAGAGAGATAGTTCTCCAACTTGTGTGATTTGCAGTGATCTCCTGGTTGTTCCCCACCTAGGTTATCTAACTGTTGCGCTGCTGCAACTAGAAACACTGGCCTGGCCTGCTTCTAAGTTCAGTGGCCTGACTGCATACAATTATTTTTTATTTTTATTTTTTTTTAATCATCTGGCGACCCCCCCACGGCGGCTCGCAACCCCCAGCCACTTTGGGAACCCCTGGTGTAGAGGACTAAGCACTAGGAGAGGCTGGGTAGCGTAGAGGTCTAAGCACTAGGAGCGGCTGGGTAGTGTAGAGGTCTAAGCACTAGGAGCGGCTGGGTAGTGTAGAGGTCTAAGCACTACGAGAGGCTGGGTAGCGTAGAGGTCTAAGCACTAGGAGCGGCTGGGTAGTGTAGAGGTCTAAGCACTAGGAGAGGCTGGGTAGCGTAGAGGTCTAAGCACTAGGAGCGGCTGGGTAGCATAGAGGACTAAGCACTAGGAGAGGCTGGGTAGCGTAGAGGTCTAAGCACTAGGAGCGTCTGGGTAGCATAGAGGACTAAGCACTAGGAGCGGCTGGGTAGCGTAGAGGTCTAAGCACTAGCCTACCATGCAGAGACTCTGGGATCGAATCCAGCTGTCGGCAGTCTCTCCAGCTTGGTCAGTCGCCCCTACGAACACAATTGTCAGTGTTCGTGGGTGAGTAGCCGGTGGGGTATGAGTGCAACAGTGACGCCTACTGGTCGGTCGGGGCGCCTGTTCAGCAGGGAGGGGATCTGGGGGAGGTAGCGTGAACCGCACACGTTACGTTCCCCCAGTGAAACTCCTCGTTGTCAGGTGAGGAGTTTACCACATGCTGCCCTACTGTCTACACCCTCCCCAGACCGACAGTAGGGCAGCATGTGGTAGTCTACACCCTCCTCAGACCGACAGCAGGGCAGCGTGTGGTAGTCTACACCCTCCCCACACCGACAGCAGGGCAGCGTGTGGTAGTCTACACCCTCCCCAGACCGACAGCAGGGAAGCATGTGGTAGTCTACACCCTCCCCAGACCGACAGTAGGGCAGCATGTGGTAGTCTACACCCTCCACCAGACCGACAGTGGACAGCATGTGGTAGTCTACACCCTCCCCAGACCCACAGTAGGGCAGCATGTGGTAGTCTCTACACCCTCCCCAGACCGATAGTAGGGCAGCATGTGGTAGTCTACACCCTCCCCAGACCGACAGTAGGGCAGCATGTGGTAGTCTACACCCTCCCCAGACCGACAGCAGGGCAGCATGTGGTAGTCTACACCCTCCCCAGACCGACAGTAGGGCAGCATGTGGTAGTCTACACCCTCCCCAGACCGACAGCAGGGCAGCATGTGGTAGTCTACACCCTCCCCAGACCGACAGTAGGGCAGCATGTGGTAGTCTACACCCTCCCCAGACCGACAGTACGGCAGCATGTGGTAGTCTACACCCTCCCCAGACCGACAGTAGGGCAGCATGTGGTAGTCTACACCCTCCACCAGACTGACAGTAGGGCAGCATGTGGTAGTCTACACCCTCCCCAGACCGACAGCAGGGCAGCATGTGGTAGTCTACACCCTCCCCAGACCGACAGTAGGGCAGCATGTGGTAGTCTACACCCTCCCCAGACCGACAGCAGGGCAGCATGTGGTAGTCTACACCCTCCCCAGACCGACAGTAGGGCAGCATGTGGTAGTCTACACCCTCCCCAGACCGACAGTACGGCAGCATGTGGTAGTCTACACCCTCCCCAGACCGACAGTAGGGCAGCATGTGGTAGTCTACACCCTCCACCAGACTGACAGTAGGGCAGCATGTGGTAGTCTACACCCTCCCCAGACTGACAGTAGGGCAGCATGTGGTAGTCTACACCCTCCCCAGACCGACAGTAGGGCAGCATGTGGTAGTCTACACCCTCCCCAGACCGACAGTACGGCAGCATGTGGTAGTCTACACCCTCCTTAGACCGACAGTAGGGCAGCATGTGGTAGTCTACACCCTCCACCAGACCGACAGTGGGGCAGCATGTGGTAGTCTACACCCTCCCCAGACCGACAGTAGGGCAGCATGTGGTAGTCTACACCCTCCCCAGACCGACAGCAGGGCAGCATGTGGTAGTCTACACCCTCCCCAGACCGACAGTAGGGCAGCATGTGGTAGTCTACACCCTCCCCAGACCGACAGTAGGGCAGCATGTGGTAGTCTACACCCTCCCCAGACCGACAGTAGGGCAGCATGTGGTAGTCTACACCCTCCCCAGACCGACAGTAGGGCAGCATGTGGTAGTCTACACCCTCCCCAGACCGTCAGTAGGGCAGCATGTGGTAGTTCTACACCCTCCCCAGACCGACAGTAGTACAGCATGTGGTAGTCTACACCCTCCCCAGACCGACAGTAGTACAGCATGTGGTAGTCTACACCCTCCCCAGACCGACAGTAGGGCAGCATGTGGTAGTCTACACCCTCCCCAGACTGACAGTAGTACAGCATGTGGTAGTCTACACCCTCCCCAGACCGACAGTAGGGCAGCATGTGGTAGTCTACACCCTCCCCAGACCGACAGTAGGGCAGCATGTGGTAGTCTACACCCTCCCCAGACCGACAGCAGGGCAGCATGTGGTAGTCTACACCCTCCCCAGACCGACAGTAGGGCAGCATGTGGTAGTCTCTACACCCTCCCCAGACCGACAGTAGGGCAGCATGTGGTAGTCTACACCCTCCCCAGCCCGACAGTAGGGCAGCATTTGGTAGTCTACACCCTCCCCAGACCGACAGCAGGGCAGCATGTGGTAGTCTACACCCTCCACCAGACCGACAGTGGGGCAGCATGTGGTAGTCTACACCCTCCCCAGACCGACAGTAGGGCAGCATGTGGTAGTCTACACCCTCCCCAGACCGACAGTAGGGCAGCATGTGGTAGTCTACACCCTCCTCAAACCGACAGTAGGGCAGCATGTGGTAGTCTACACCCTCCCCAGACCGACAGTAGGGCAGCATGTGGTAGTTCTACACCCTCCCCAGACCGACAGTAGTACAGCATGTGGTAGTCTACACCCTCCCCAGACCGACAGTAGGGCAGCATGTGGTAGTCTACACCCTCCCCAGACTGACAGTAGGGCAGCATGTGGTAGTCTACACCCTCCACCAGACCGACAGTGGGGCAGCATGTGGTAGTCTACACCCTCCCCAGACCGACAGTAGGGCAGCATGTGGTAGTCTACACCCTCCCCAGACCGACAGTAGGGCAGCAGGTGGTAGTCTACACCCTCCCCAGACCGACAGTAGGGCAGCATGTGGTAGTCTACACCGTCCCCAGACCCACAGTAGGGCAGCATGTGGTAGTCTACACCCTCCCCAGACCGACAGTAGGGCAGCATGTGGTAGTCTACACCCTCCCCAGACTGACAGTAGGGCAGCATGTGGTAGTCTACACCCTCCACCAGACCGACAGTAGGGCAGCATGTGGTAGTCTACACCCTCCCCAGACCGACAGTAGGGCAGCATGTGGTAGTCTACACTCTCCCCAGACCGACAGTAGGGCAGCATGTGGTAGTCTACACTCTCCCCAGACCGACAGTAGGGCAGCATGTGGTAGTCTACACCCTCCCCAGACCGACAGTAGGGCAGCATGTGGTAGTCTACACCCTCCCCAGACTGACAGTAGGGCAGCATGTGGTAGTCTACACTCTCCCCAGACTGACAGTAGGGCAGCATGTGGTAGTCTACACCCTCCCCAGACCCACAGTAGGGCAGCATGTGGTAGTCTCTACACCCTCCCCAGACCCACAGTAGGGCAGCATGTGGTAGTCTCTACACCCTCCCCAGACCGACAGTAGGGCAGCATGTGGTAGTCTCTACACCCTCCCCAGACCGACAGTAGGGCAGCATGTGGTAGTCTACACCCTCCCCAGACCGACAGTAGTACTCAAGCTTTACAATAAGAACAACGTCCGATATCTCCATGCGTCACATGACGGATATCTCCATGCGTCACATGACGGATATCTCCATGCGTCACATGACGGATATCTCCATGCGTCACATGACCGATATCTACACGCGTCACATGACCGGCCGAATGCACCGTGACCGTCTCGCCTCCGGCAGCTCCTGTCCAGACCCAGGGGCGTCGCCGTGCTGAGCTCCAGACAACCCTGCGGCCCCGAGGAGGAGGGGGAGGGGGCACAGCGGGGGGCGGGACCCCAGGCCGGGAGGCGCAGGGACCCCCGGAGGAAGGGCGCGGCCGAGGGCGGAGCCACGGTGAGGAGTGACACGCGCACACTGCTGACGCCGTGCAACGCTTTAAAGAGCCGGACCAATCACGCGGCAGAGGGCGGAGCCAAGGCCGTGACGAGGGTAAGAGTCGATTCAGAACACAAATCAAATCAAATCAAATGTATTTGTAAGGCCAGACAACACACGTTAATGTCCCCATGGGGCCGGACACGTCTTCTTTAAACAAGTCAAGAAGAAACATCACAATACATCAAGAACAAAACAAAAAGACCATGAAGTCCAAACATTTTTAAATAGATAAAATAAATGAATGCAACACTCCCAGACATGACCCCACATGAAGGTAAGGAAAAACTCACTAAAACCTAGCAATAGGAAAAAATGCACCACAGGCAGTGTGGAGGAGAGAAACCTTAGGGCCCGCGTCCACCTAGCGCATTTTTATGGCCGCAAGCGTCTTTTTTCAATTGATCCCAATGGGGACAGAGCGTATGCGGCCGCATGCTGCCGCCTGTAGGAAATGCGCTGCAGTCGGCTTCTTTTTTCAGCGCCTTTCAGCTTTTTCGTGCGGCCGCACCCAGCTGAGCGCATTTTCAGACAACCAATCACAGCCGTGGCGCTCGTGACACATTCGTAGCCTGACACCGGAGTTGCCTGCCTGCCTGCCTGCCCACAAGAGCCAGGAGAAGTATGAGGCCAAGCGTCTGCTGGTTGGTGGTCATTGCGATTCGCGACAAAGCACAAATACACTAATAACTACACGAATACACTAATAAAAAGCGAATAAAAAGCAAAGGGCGAACTGTGGTGTCAGGCAATAACTATATATACAATAAAGTGTATTAAAATATGCTATATGTGCAAAACCGCGGCAGTAAAATACGATAAAAAGATGGCTGTCGCTAGATTTCTTCTCTCTGTCATCTCGCTACAAAAGGCACGCGCTGCGTTTTTTCTTTTCTCGCCGCAAGCGCTTCATCCCAGAACTACCGGCGCTCCGCCAGCGTTTTTCAGCTGGAAATGTGCGCTAGGTGGACGCATGCCCTTAGAAGGGCCGTTCAAGGGGGTGCTCCAGTAGCACACCATGTTACCGCGCTCGCGCGGGACTCCGTGCTGCGTCACGGATCTGGTTGACTCCGAGTTCGATTCCCGGACTCGCGGTCATTTGCCGAATGTCTCCCCCTGCTCTCTCTCCCGTTTCACCCTGCAACTGTCGGTCATGCTTGACCAGAAAAGCGATAAACGCTAAAAAATAAAGTTTAAAAAAAAAAAAAAAAAAAAGAAGGGCCGTTCAAGGGGGGATCTCCCTTCTTAGATGTCGGTGACGGTAGTGTTGCAATAAAACAGGCGAGACCGTTGGTAAGCATGCACACATATGTGTAATGAAACACAGATAAGTGCATGCAATAGCAACTGAACATTTTAAAAGATTGAAAAATAGAGCTCATGGCCGATCCATTTGAGGCATACTGTGCTTTGCCTTCCTCCTGCCTTCTGTCTTTCCCTCCTTCCTCGGTGCCTCTCTCCCTCTCTTTCCCTCTCTATGCCTAAATATAGTAATCAAATTGCGGTTTGATTGAATCATTATACCCAGACACCTAACTGCTGTTCTGCGCGTCTTAAGGTGAGGTCGGCCCAAGGCCCAGACAGACCCACCGACAGTTCCTCCACAGCCAATGGGAAGGCAGCACTGAAGAACAGCACGGTGACTCTGTCCAATGGGAGAACGGGAATAAAGAACGCCACGGTGACTCTGGCGACCAAGAAACCGGAACCGAAGGATGTCACGGTGACCCTGACCAATGGGGAGCCGGCGTTGAAGGAGGGGATGGTGTGTCTGACCAATGAGCAGCTGCAGCAGATTCTCAGCAGCATTCAGAGACCAGCTGTCCCAGAGGACCAATCACAAGGTGAGTTCCATTGTGGTGCGATCATTGCTGTTAAGTATTGACTTGCTTTACAAAAGGAACACAGTGTATATTATGTAAATGAAACAAGGTGCAGACAGTGAAGGAACACAGTGTATATAATATAAATGAAACAAGGTGCAGACAGTGAAGGAACACAGTGTATATAATATAAATGAAACAAGGTGCAGACAGTGAAGGAACACAGTGTATATAATATAAATGAAACAAGGTGGAGACAGTGAAGGAACACAGTGTATATAATATAAATGAAACAAGGTGCAGACAGTGAAGGAACACAGTGTATATAATATAAATGAAACAAGGAGCAGACAGTGAAGGAACACAGTGTATATAATATAAATGAAACAAGGTGCAGACAGACAGTGAAGGAACACAGTGTATATAATATAAATGAAACAAGGTGCAGACAGTGAAGGAACACAGTGTATATAATATAAATGAAACAAGGTGGAGACAGTGAAGGAACACAGTGTATATAATATAAATGAAACAAGGTGGAGACAGTGAAGGAACACAGTGTATATAATATAAATGAAACAAGGAGCAGACAGTGAAGGAACACAGTGTATATAATATAAATGAAACAAGATGCAGACAGACAGTGAAGGAACACAGTGTATATAATATAAATGAAACAAGGAGCAGACAGTGAAGGAACACAGTGTATATAATATAAATGAAACAAGATGCAGACAGTGAAGGAACACAGTGTATATAATATAAATGAAACAAGGTGGAGACAGACAGTGAAGGAACACAGTGTATATAATATAAATGAAACAAGGTGGAGACAGTGAAGGAACACAGTGTATATAATATAAATGAAACAAGGTGCAGACAGTGAAGGAACACGGTGTATATAATATAAATGAAACAAGGTGCAGACAGACAGTGAAGGAACACAGTGTATATAATATAAATGAAACAAGGTGCAGACAGTGAAGGAACACAGTGTATATAATATAAATGAAACAAGGTGGAGGCAGACAGTGAAGGAACACAGTGTATATAATGTATAATGCAACCGGCTCTGTGAGCAGAAGCATGCGCACGCACGTGCACAGAATGCGCTGCACTCGACTGATGCGCCAACTCGCCAAGTAAGGACCCACCTGGCTACTTTGCATAACAATAGCTCAGGTCGTCAGGTGTGTTCAAATACGTTCTCGGATACATTCACACACAACTTGTGAATGAAATGTGTTACATTCCATTCCTAGAGGCAATTAGGCATTGTCTTTAGTCTGTGCGCACGCGAGGGAACATTTATGTGCATGCAAGGGAGCGCGCGTGGCCTCATTAAAACACAGTGCAACCAGGTATGAAATCACCAACGCACCCCTGAATATAAATGTAATATAAATGTAATATAATATATGTATTATAATGTAATATAAATGCACTCAATGAAAATGTGTTCTTTTATATGTTCTTCACAGAAAATGAGCCAAGGCCAATGAGTCAAAAAGATAAGATAAGATATTAATTTATTGATCCCCTCGGGGAAATGTAGGCATCATAGCAGGCGGGGGAGGGGAGGTACAGGTACATAGTTAATAGTAGAAGACATGATACAGGTCATACAATTATAGTACAGTAGAAAGTAAAAGTTGAAATAGGCGGTGTAAACAATAAAATTAATTCTGAGTATACGCATATGAGCAAGTAGGCAGTGTAAATCAAGGCGCAGATGTATGCTCTATCAGTTCTATTTGCATTACAATAAATATAGTTACAATAGACACACACAAAAAAAAGATTATTCGTAGTGTCATTTCTATTTTTAGTAAACATTGAAAACACCACACGGGGGTTTCTAATGAAGGTTTGGGCCCTAGGCTCGGTGCTGGTCTGTCTGGTGGTCAGGACGGCCCTGGGTGCAGCTAAGTGACCCCGGTGTCTCTCTGCTAGGAAACACAACAGCACAGGACCCCGTGGAGGACGGGGCAGGCGGAGGAAGAGGGGGAGGGGGAGGTCCAGCCGGCTCCCGGGAGAAGGAGGCGAGGTGAGTCTGACGACCCACCAGTAGACTGTGGGATCAACTCCCATCACACGTCAAAGCAGCCCCATCCGTGGAAACATTCAAGTCCCACCTCAAAACCCACCTGTTCAAGCTTGCATACCCTCCTCACTCCTGACCCCCCAACCCCTGCATCACTTACACTTTCACATCTGTACACACCTATATTTTAGTATTATTATTTATTTTAAAATGTTCTCCCTGTCTCGTCTCTAAGCTGTCTCCCTCTCTCTGTATTATCCCCACCATGTCGTCATTGTGAAAGTACTGTGTTTGTCCGTATGCTATAATGCCATGTATGTAAAGCGCTTTGTGCATTTATTATTATTATTATTATTATTATTATTATTATTATTATTATTATTATTATTATTATTATTATTATTATTATTATTATTATTATTATTATTATTATTATTATTATTATTATTATTATTATTATTATTATTATTAGTGTCCCACAGAAAGCTCCCGTCAACAGTTTGACTTGTGTGACTGTAATTACCGGCTGCGGTCGTCTCCTAGGTTTAAAAACACCTGATGAAGGCTGTTAATATCGTCTCCTAGGTTTAAAAACACTTGATGAAGGCTGTTAATATCGTCTCCTAGGTTTAAAAACACCTGATGAAGGCTGTTAATATCGTCTCCTAGGTTTAAAAACACCTGATGACGGCTGTTAATATCGTCTCCTAGGTTTAAAAACACCTGATGAAGGCTGTTAATATCGTCTCCTAGGTTTAAAAACACCTGATGAAGGCTGTTAATATCGTCTCCTAGGTTTAAAAACACCTGATGACGGCTGTTAATATCGTCTCCTAGGTTTAAAAACACTTGACGGCTGTTAATATCGTCTCCTAGGTTTAAAAACACCTGATGAAGGCTGTTAATATCGTCTCCTAGGTTTAAAAACACTTGACGGCTGTTAATATCGTCTCCTAGGTTTAAAAACACTTGACGGCTGTTAATATCGTCTCCTAGGTTTAAAAACACTTGACGGCTGTTAATATCGTCTCCTAGGTTTAAAAACACCTGATGAAGGCTGTTAATATCGTCTCCTAGGTTTAAAAACACTTGACGGCTGTTAATATCGTCTCCTAGGTTTAAAAACACTTGACGGCTGTTAATATCGTCTCCTAGGTTTAAAAACACCTGATGAAGGCTGTTAATATCGTCTCCTAGGTTTAAAAACACTTGACGGCTGTTAATATCGTCTCCTAGGTTTAAAAACACCTGATGACGGCTGTTAATATCGTCTCCTAGGTTTAAAAACACCTGATGAAGGCTGTTAATATCGTCTCCTAGGTTTAAAAACACTTGACGGCTGTTAATATCGTCTCCTAGGTTTAAAAACACTTGACGGCTGTTAATATCGTCTCCTAGGTTTAAAAACACTTGACGGCTGTTAATATCGTCTCCTAGGTTTAAAAACACCTGATGAAGGCTGTTAATATCGTCTCCTAGGTTTAAAAACACTTGACGGCTGTTAATATCGTCTCCTAGGTTTAAAAACACTTGAAGGCTGTTAATATCGTCTCCTAGGTTTAAAAACACTTGAAGGCTGTTAATATCGTCTCCTAGGTTTAAAAACACCTGATGAAGGCTGTTAATATCGTCTCCTAGGTTTAAAAACACCTGATGAAGGCTGTTAATATCGTCTCCTAGGTTTAAAAACACCTGATGAAGGCTGTTAATATCGTCTCCTAGGTTTAAAAACACTTGAAGGCTGTTAATATCGTCTCCTAGGTTTAAAAACACTTGATGAAGGCTGTTAATATCGTCTCCTAGGTTTAAAAACACTTGATGAAGGCTGTTAACTCTTTCAGGGCCAACAGCGCCCTCTGCTGATGCCCTTCTGGGCCAACGCTGTATCCAATGGCGGAAAGGACTTATTTGCGAGTGCATAAAACATATAAAATATAATAGCAATAGATCTAAATAACATGTGTGGTCGTCAATGAGTTGCTTCCAGTCAACATGCACGAAACGGATAATTTTTTCATACATACATTTCCATTTTATACCGTGATGAATATCAATATATTTCTAGAGCGTTCTGTCTCATCTCGATAAACTCCAGCAAAGCGAGCTTAAATGTATTTCCTTAGAAATCGTGCCATTTGTCGCTTGATTTATGAATCGTTTTCAAATAAACGCTAGATTATCGCTATTATATGTGCACTTATGCACAAAGAGCAGCGGGGTCTGAAAAATCGGTTCTCCGTACTTTGGTCGGCGCGACCTCACGCACGCACGCACGCACGCGCACACACACACACTCCGATGGCGGTGATAGGAACATCTGATTACCCCAAGACTCGTAACATAAAGGCCTTACCTCACATCTGATGTCATGCAAAAACATGAATCCAATTCCTGATCGCCATTCCAAATATTGATCGCGTTTATTGATCCGACGTTATATCCAAAAACACACCGATCCACGCTGCTCCCAGTCCCCACAGTCGATGCAAGGGGGCGGTATTTATACCCTTGGCGAGCTCCGACCCAGTCCCAATGAGAACGTCAGGCTGGATGGATGAAAAATGAATGGATATCGCTAATAAAAGAAATATGGATTAAAACCGGGATTTTCTCTGGGGTTTGGCGCCCAGAGCGTGGCGAGTTAACACGGACTATCTCGGGGTTTGGCCTCCAGTGAGTCAATATCGTCTCCTAGGTTTAAAAACACTTGGGTGTTAATATAGAGGCCCCTCCTGGTTACAGTGACAGACTGGCTGTTAATATAGAGCAGTGGTTCCCAAAGTCGGGGTCGTGACCCAAAGGTGGGCCGCGAGCAGCCACGGGAGGGCCGCGAGATGAAGAAAAAAAAAAAAAAAAAAAAAAACAATTATTTATTATTATATTTTTGTCAGGCCACTGAACTTAGAAGCAGGCCAGGACAGTGTTTCTAGTTGTATTCTAAAATTCTATTCTATTGTATTCTAAAATGTGACTATATGGTTTTATATTAACTTAATAAATAAACAAAAACGATAAATCTACTTATTTCAACGAACATTTCAAACTAAATAACAGACTATGCACATAAAACGCTGAAAACAACCGAGGCAACAATAGTATTTTAATGAGGCTATTATTATTATCATTATTATTTTGCAACAAGTTAGCCCTCTCATAAATAGCACATATAAATGAATAACTAACTTGAACTAACTTAATAGGATTGAAGTGATATTTGGCTTAAAAAATCGGTCGCCCGACAAAAAAAAAAAAAGGAAAAAAAAAAGCCTGACGATGTGTGCATTGGGCCGCGGCTCTCTGACGCCTTATTTCCTGGGTCCCGGCCTGAAAAGTTTGGGAACCCCTGATATAGAGGCCCCTCCTGGTTACAGTGACACAGACTGGGTGTTAATATAGCGCCCCCTCCCGGCCACAGTGACCTAACTGGGTGTAACGATGCCTTGTGTTGTGCAGCGGTGCGCCTGGTCTCCTGGGCCGGTCGACGGACAGAGAGGGAGACAGACCGACGGCCCTGGACACCGGCAGGACACAGTGGAGGAGAGAGATGGGTACACACACACACACACACACACACACACACACACACACACACACACACACACACACACACACACACACACACACACACACACACATACACACACACACACACACACACAGCACAGTGGAGGAGAGAGATGGGTAATCACACGCACACACACACACACACACACACACACGTTTGTATTCACAGAGTGACTCCCGCCGGCACAGAATTGTGACGAGTGATGCAACAATAACTTTACTTGTAGAGCACCTTTCATGCAAAAGTTGCAGCTCAAAGTGCTTCACAGCAAGCAAAAAAAATTTAAATAAATACAGGCATAAATAAAATGAGCAAATCATAAAGTGCAGACATATAAAACATATTATTCATTGGTTACAGACATATACAGGTGTAGCAGTGGATCACGACGCTACACAGGCAAATCACAGTTTTTCACATTAGGATCTAACATCCCAATAGGCCTCTCTGTTTACGCTTTGATTCGGTTTTAAAATAGGCAGGAATAAAATAGAATAAACGGTGAAATGATGCCGCACTCGGCAGTGCAATAAAATAGTTCAACAAAATATAAAAGCCCCCTCGTGTAAAAGTCACTTGAATTTCAACATGACGTTCAGATCGCGGTCGCATTGCAAGAGGAACCAGACCCGTGTCTGATTCAGGATCAGCACGTTGTGAACGTGGGCCCAATCAGAATAGAAAAGGCTCTAGATTCCAATGTGATTTGTTGCCGTTCACCCTGTTGTTGTGAAAGAAATCAAATCTGATTTGGGCCACTTTTTTGCCTGCAGTGTGAACACAGCCTGACACGGTCAGAGAGAGAGGCTTCAGTTACCACTTGGGGAGAGGGCGTGTTAGAACATGTATGGAGGGCAGCTTGATACCTCTTAGTCGAATGCAAAAAGATAAATATATATATTATTATTATTATTATTATTATAATTGTATATATATATTTTTTATCTTTTTCCAAAAGCAAAGAGGCCTAGAAGCGTGGCTAACGCTAATGGCGCACATACCAGTGAGGCTAACTGCCTAAGAAAACAGGCACAGAGGCACTGAAAGAGGATTTCACCCATCTAATGAACACACTAGACTAGACAAATATCAAGATGTATCCATCAGTGGACCAATTGCATGATTTTGCAGAGGACAAGAAGCCTTCAGTCGACTCCCTCAGACATTAAGCACCCCCCACAGCCCAAATGGAATGATAAAAAAAAAATTAATAATAATAATTTTTTTTATTTCATTTTTCCTTTTTTTATATAGTCGACTAATATGGGATCACGGTATGAAAAAGTTTGAGAACCCCTGCTCTACTATCATGCACTCTTCCTACTATACTACCAGGTCTCCACTACTATGTACTCAACACTAGTGCAGCATTCAAGTGTCAACACTGTTTGATGAACATTGTTACTCAGCTGATCGAGTCGTACCCTTCCTGCCGACTTGTCGTACAGAACTTCGCTTTGGATAAAAGTGTCAGATAAATGACTAAAAGGACAGCTGGTTTAGTGACCCATTAACTACTTTGCAGCTTGGTCAGGTGAAATGTCCCTTTAATTGATGCCCTTGTGTGTGTGTGTGTGTGTGTGTGTGTGTGTGTGTGTGTGTGTGTGTGTGTGTGTGTGTGTGTGTGTGTGTGTGTGTGTGTGTGTGTGTGTGTGTGTGTGTGTGTGTGTGTGTGTGTGTGTGTGTGTGTGTGTGTGTGTGTGTGTGTGTGTGTGTGTGTGTAGATGAACAGGTGCCTCTGGAGCAGCAGGATGTCAGGGTAAGCTGTATAGCAAAAGTACATTCTACTTGGCTGTGGTTGCGATATATATTATAATATGCTGTGGGTTATGAATCTCTGAGAGCTGGAACGAACCAGCAGCTGCTATCAGCCTGTCAGTTAATCATTCTTCATGATGTGGTCACTTCAGCTCTCTCTCTCTGTGTCTCTCTCTCTCTCTCTCTCTCTCTCTCTCTCTCTCTCTCTCTCTCTCTCTCTCTCTCTCTCTCTCTCTCTCTCTCTCTCTCTAACTATCTCTCTGTCTCTCTCCTCTCCAACTCTCTCTCTCCCTCTAACTCTCTCTCTCTGTCTCTTTCGCTCTCTCTCTAACTATCCCTCTCTCTCTCTCTCCCTCTAACTCTCTCTGTCTCTTTCGCTCTCTCTCTAACTATCTCTCTCTAACTATCTCTCTCTCTCCTCCCTAACTATCTCTCCCTCTAACTCTCTCTCTGTATCTATCTCTATCTCTCTCTATCTCTCTCTCTCTCTAACTCTCTCTCTGTCTCTTTCTCTTTCTATCTCTCTCTCTAACTCTCTCTCTCTTTCTATCTGTCTCTCTATCTCTCTGTCTCTCTCCTATCTAACTATCTCTCTCTAACTCTCTGTCTCCCTCTCTTTCTCGCTATCTCTATCTAACTCTCTCTATCTCTCTCTCTGTCTCTTTCTCTCTGTCTCTTTCTCTCTGTCTCTCTCTCTCTGTCTCTCTCTCTCTCTCTCTAACTTGCTCTCTCTCTATCTCTCTGTCTCTCTCCTATCTCTCTCTCTCTCTAACTCTCTCTCTCTCTCTCTCTCTCTCTCTCTCTCTCTCTCTCTCTAACTATCTCTCTCCTCTCCAACTCTCTCTCTCCCTCTAACTCTCTCTCTGTCTCTTTCGCTCTCTCTCTAACTATCCCTCTCTCTCTCCTCCCTAACTCTCTCTCTCTCTCCCTCTAACTCTCTCTGTCTCTTTCGCTCTCTCTCTAACTATCTCTCTCTAACTATCTCTCTCTCTCCTCCCTAACTATCTCTCCCTCTAACTCTCTCTGTATCTATCTCTATCTCTCTCTATCTCTCTCTCTCTAACTCTCTCTCTGTCTCTTTCTCTTTCTATCTCTCTCTCTAACTCTCTCTCTCTTTCTATCTGTCTCTCTATCTCTCTGTCTCTCTCCTATCTAACTATCTCTCTCTAACTCTGTCTCCCTCTCTTTCTCGCTATCTCTATCTAACTCTCTATCTCTCTCTCTGTCTCTTTCTCTCTGTCTCTCTCTCTCTGTCTCTCTCTCTCTCTCTAACTTGCTCTCTCTCTATCTCTCTGTCTCTCTCCTATCTCTCTCTGTCTCCTCTCTCTCTCTCTCTCCTCTCTCTCTCTCTCTCTCTCTCTCTCTCTCTCTCTCTCTCTCTCTCTCTTTCTCTCTGTCTCTTTCTCTCTGTCTCTCTCTCTCTGTCTCTCTCTCTCTCTCTTCTCTCTCTCTCTCTCTCTCTCTCTCTCTCTCTCTCTCTCTCTTTCTCTCTGTCTCTTTCTCTCTGTCTCTCTCTCTCTATCTCTCTGTCTCTCTCCTATCTCTCTCTCTCTCTAACTCTCTGTCTCTCTCTCTCTCTCTCTCTCTCTCTCTCTCTCTCTCTCTCTCTCTCTCTCTCTCTCTCTCTCTCTCTCTCTCTCTGTGTCTCTCTCTCTCTCTCCAGGAGGACACGGGCAGTGTGTTGTCCATTCAGAGCTCCAGCATCAGAGACCTACCTTCTGCCATCAGATCCAGCTTCAGACTTGGGGTAACACACACACACACACACACACACGCACACACGCACACACGCACACGCACACACGCACACACGCACACACACACTTGTGACTGAGGACCATTGGCTACATCCATTCCCTAGCTCTAACCCTAGTTCTAAACCGTACCCCTAACCCAAATATGTCCCCACTTCCCACAAAGACGTCCCCATTAATGTTCTCCTGCAGGAGGCCTGCCCAGAGGAGGAGGCGGTGGGCGTGCAGAGGAGGGAGGAGCAGAGGAGGCGCTGGGTGGAGGAGTTGAACGGACAGAGAGAGGAGGCCACTAGGAGGAGGAGAGAGGAGAAACGGTTACACAACCAGGTACAGTAGAAGGAAAACTCAGCAGATGCAGTTTACTGTGACGTTTTGTAGACTTTTCTCCCTTCCCCCGTTCTTCCAATTCCCGCTGGTAAATGGTAAATGGCTGTTTTTTTTATATAGCGTTTTACAATTTGTTACTCACATTTTGACCCATTCACTCACACATTCACTCACACATCCACACACCGACGGCGGAGGCGACCACACGAGGTGCCAACCTGCTCATCGGGAGCAATTAGGGGTTAAGTGTCTTGCTCAAGGACACATCGACGCGCTGCCCGGGAGGAGCGGGAATCCAACCGGGAACCTCCGGATTGCCAGACGACTGCTCTACCTCCTGAGCCACTGTCGCCTACCAGACTACCACATGCTGCCCTACTGTCGGTCTGGTGGAGGGTGTAGACTACCACATGCTGCCCTACTGTCGGTCTGGGGAGGGTGTAGACTACCACACGCTGCCCTACTGTCGGTCTGGGGAGGGTGTAGACTACCACATGCTGCCCTACTGTCGGTCTGGGGAGGGTGTAGACTACCACATGCTGCTCTACTGTCAGTCTGGTGGAGGGTGTAGACTACCACATGCTGCTCTACTGTCAGTCTGGGGAGGGTGTAGACTACCACATGCTGCCCTACTGTCGGTCTGGTGGAGGGTGTAGAGACTACCACATGCTGCCCTACTGTGGGTCTGGGGAGGGTGTAGACTACCACATGCTGCCCTACTGTCGGTCTGGGGAGGGTGTAGACTACCACATGCTGCCCTACTGTCAGTCTGGGGAGGGTGTAGACTACCACATGCTGCCCTACTGTCGGTCTGGGGAGGGTGTAGACTACCACATGCTGCCCTACTGTCGGTCTGGTGGAGGGTGTAGACTACCACATGCTGCCCTACTGTCAGTCTGGGGAGGGTGTAGACTACCACATGCTGCCCTACTGTCGGTCTGGTGGAGGGTGTAGAACTACCACATGCTGCCCTACTGTCGGTCTGGTGGAGGGTGTAGACTACCACATGCTGTCCTACTGTCGGTCTGGTGGAGGGTGTAGACTACCACATGCTGCCCTACTGTCGGTCTGGGGAGGGTGTAGACTACCACATGCTGCCCTACTGTCGGTCTGGTGGAGGGTGTAGAACTACCACATGCTGCCCTACTGTCAGTCTGGTGGAGGGTGTAGACTACCACATGCTGCCCTACTGTCGGTCTGGGGAGGGTGTAGACTACCACATGCTGCCCTACTGTCAGTCTGGGGAGGGTGTAGACTACCACATGCTGCCCTACTGTTGGTCTGGGGAGGGTGTAGACTACCACATGCTGCCCTACTGTCGGTCTGGGGAGGGTGTAGACTACCACATGCTGCCCTACTGTCAGTCTGGGGAGGGTGTAGACTACCACATGCTGCCCTACTGTCGGTCTGGTGGAGGGTGTAGAACTACCACATGTCTCCTCTGTCGGTCTGGGGAGGGTGTAGACTACCACATGCTGCCCTACTGTCGGTCTGGGGAGGGTGTAGACTACCACATGCTGCCCTACTGTCAGTCTGGTGGAGGGTGTAGAACTACCACATGCTGCCCTACTGTCAGTCTGGTGGAGGGTGTAGACTACCACATGCTGCCCTACTGTCGGTCTGGGGAGGGTGTAGACTACCACATGCTGCCCTACTGTCAGTCTGGGGAGGGTGTAGACTACCACATGCTGCCCTACTGTTGGTCTGGGGAGGGTGTAGACTACCACACGCTGCCCTACTGTCGGTCTGGGGAGGGTGTAGACTACCACATGCTGCCCTACTGTCGGTCTGGGGAGGGTGTAGACTACCACATGCTGCCCTACTGTCGGTCTGGGGAGGGTGTAGACTACCACACGCTGCCCTGCTGTCGGTCTGGGGAGGGTGTAGACTACCACATGCTGCCCTACTGTCGGTCTGGGGAGGGTGTAGACTACCACATGCTGCCCTACTGTCGGTCTGGGGAGGGTGTAGAACTACCACATGCTGCCCTACTGTCGGTCTGGTGAGGGTGTAGACTACCACATGCTGCCGTACTGTCGGTCTGGTGGAGGTTGTAGACTACCACATGCTGCCCTACTGTCGGTCTGGGGAGGGTGTAGACTACCACACGCTGCCCTACTGTCGGTCTGGGGAGGGTGTAGAACTACCACATGCTGCCCTACTGTCGGTCTGGTGGAGGGTGTAGACCACCACATGCTGCCCTACTGTCGGTCTGGTGGAGGGTGTAGAACTACCACACGCTGCCCTACTGTCGGTCTGGGGAGGGTGTAGAACTACCACATGCTGCCCTACTGTCGGTCTGGTGGAGGGTGTAGACTACCACATGCTGCCGTACTGTCAGTCTGGTGGAGGGTGTAGACTACCACATGCTGCCCTACTGTCGGTCTGGGGAGGGTGTAGACTACCACATGCTGCCCTACTGTCGGTCTGGGGAGGGTGTAGACTACCACATGCTGCCCTACTGTCAGTCTGGTGGAGGGTGTAGACCACCACATGCTGCCCCACTGTCAGTCTGGTGGAGGGTGTAGAACTACCACATGCTGCCCTACTGTCGGTCTGGTGGAGGGTGTAGACTACCACATGCTGCCCTACTGTCGGTCTGGTGGAGGGTGTAGAACTACCACATGCTGCCCTACTGTCGGTCTGGGGAGGGTGTAGAACTACCACATGCTGCCCTACTGTCGGTCTGGTGGAGGGTGTAGAACTACCACATGCTGCCCTACTGTCGGTCTGGGGAGGGTGTAGACTACCACATGCTGCCCTACTGTCGGTCTGGGGAGGGTGTAGACTACCACATGCTGCCCTACTGTCGGTCTGGGGAGGGTGTAGAACTACCACATGCTGCCCTACTGTCAGTCTGGTGGAGGGTGTAGACTACCACATGCTGCCCTACTGTCGGTCTGGTGGAGGGTGTAGACTACCACATGCTGCCCTACTGTCGGTCTGGGGAGGGTGTAGACTACCACACGCTGCCCTACTGTCGGTCTGGTGGAGGGTGTAGAACTACCACATGCTGCCCTACTGTCGGTCTGGGGAGGGTGTAGACTACCACATGCTGCCCTACTGTCAGTCTGGTGGAGGGTGTAGACTACCACATGCTGCCCTACTGTCGGTCTGGTGGAGGGTGTAGACTACCACATGCTGCCCTACTGTCGGTCTGGTGGAGGGTGTAGACTACCACATGCTGCCCTACTGTCGGTCTGGTGAGGGTGTAGACTACCACATGCTGCCCTACTGTCGGTCTGGTGGAGGGTGTAGACTACCACATGCTGCCCTACTGTCGGTCTGGGGAGGGTGTAGACTACCACATGCTGCCCTACTGTCGGTCTGGGGAGGGTGTAGAGACTACCACATGCTGTACTACTGTCAGTCTGGTGGAGGGTGTAGAACTACCACATGCTGCCCTACTGTCGGTCTGGGGAGGGTGTAGAACTACCACATGCTGCCCTACTGTCGGTCTGGGGAGGGTGTAGACTACCACATGCTGCCCTACTGTCATGTTAGTTCTCTCTCTGCAGCGCTCCCTGTTAGTTCTCTCTCTGGCAGCGCTCCCTGTTAGTTCTCTCTGGCAGCGCTCCCTGTTAGTTCTCTCTGGCAGCGCTCCCTGTTAGTTCTCTCTCTGGCAGCGCTCCCTGTTAGTTCTCTCTGGCAGCGCTCCCTGTTAGTTCTCTCTCTGGCAGCGCTCCCTGTTAGTTCTCTCTCTGCAGCGCTCCCTGTTAGTTCTCTCTCTGGCAGCGCTCCCTGTTAGTTCTCTCTCTGCAGCGCTCCCTGTTAGTTCTCTCTCTGGCAGCGCTCCCTGTTAGTTCTCTCTGGCAGCGCTCCCTGTTAGTTCTCTCTCTGGCAGCGCTCCCTGTTAGTTCTCTCTGGCAGCGCTCCCTGTTAGTTCTCTCTCTGGCAGCGCTCCCTGTTAGTTCTCTCTCTGGCAGCGCTCCCTGTTAGTTCTCTCTGCAGCGCTCCCTGTTAGTTCTCTCTCTGGCAGCGCTCCCTGTTAGTTCTCTCTCTGGCAGCGCTCCCTGTTAGTTCTCTCTCTGGCAGCGCTCCCTGTTAGTTCTCTCTCTGGCAGCGCTCCCTGTTAGTTCTCTCTCTGGCAGCGCTCCCTGTTAGTTCTCTCTCTGGCAGCGCTCCCTGTTAGTTCTCTCTCTGGCAGCGCTCCCTGTTAGTTCTCTCTCTGGCAGCGCTCCCTGTTAGTTCTCTCTGCAGCGCTCCCTGTTAGTTCTCTCTGGCAGCGCTCCCTGTTAGTTCTCTCTCTGCAGCGCTCCCTGTTAGTTCTCTCTCTGCAGCGCTCCCTGTTAGTTCTCTCTCTGGCAGCGCTCCCTGTTAGTTCTCTCTCTGGCAGCGCTCCCTGTTAGTTCTCTCTGGCAGCGCTCCCTGTTAGTTCTCTCTCTGGCAGCGCTCCCTGTTAGTTCTCTCTCTGGCAGCGCTCCCTGTTAGTTCTCTCTCTGGCAGCGCTCCCTGTTAGTTCTCTCTCTGGCAGCGCTCCCTGTTAGTTCTCTCTCTGGCAGCGCTCCCTGTTAGTTCTCTCTGGCAGCGCTCCCTGTTAGTTCTCTCTGGCAGCGCTCCCTGTTAGTTCTCTCTCTGGCAGCGCTCCCTGTTAGTTCTCTCTGCAGCGCTCCCTGTTAGTTCTCTCTCTGGCAGCGCTCCCTGTTAGTTCTCTCTCTGGCAGCGCTCCCTGTTAGTTCTCTCTCTGGCAGCGCTCCCTGTTAGTTCTCTCTCTGGCAGCGCTCCCTGTTAGTTCTCTCTCTGCAGCGCTCCCTGTTAGTTCTCTCTCTGGCAGCGCTCCCTGTTAGTTCTCTCTGGCAGCGCTCCCTGTTAGTTCTCTCTGGCAGCGCTCCCTGTTAGTTCTCTCTGGCAGCGCTCCCTGTTAGTTCTCTCTGGCAGCGCTCCCTGTTAGTTCTCTCTCTGGCAGCGCTCCCTGTTAGTTCTCTCTCTGGCAGCGCTCCCTGTTAGTTCTCTCTCTGCAGCGCTCCCTGTTAGTTCTCTCTGGCAGCGCTCCCTGTTAGTTCTCTCTCTGGCAGCGCTCCCTGTTAGTTCTCTCTGGCAGCGCTCCCTGTTAGTTCTCTCTGGCAGCGCTCCCTGTTAGTTCTCCCTGTTGTGGAGCCTGATGGTGTGTCGGGGGAGTCTATGGCTGAACATGCTCCTCATGGTCTGTCCAATATTATGGTGGTCTGTCTGATATTGTGGTGGTCTGTCTGATATTGTGGTGGTCTGTCTGATATTGTGGTGGGTCTGTTTGATATTATGGTGGTCTGTCTGATATTGTGGTGGGTCTGTTTGATATTGTGGTGGTCTGTCTGATATTATGGTGGTCTGTCTGATATTGTGGTGGTCTGTCTGATATTGTGGTGGGTCTGTCTGATATTGTGGTGGTCTGTTTGATATTGTGGTGGTCTGTCTGATATTGTGGTGGTCTGTTTGATATTGTGGTGGTCTGTCTGATATTGTGGTGGTCTGTCTGATATTATGGTGGTCTGTTTGATATTATGGTGGTCTGTTTGATATTATGGTGGTCTGTCTGATATTGTGGTGGTCTGTCTGATATTGTGGTGGTCTGTCTGATATTGTGGTGGGTCTGTCTGATATTGTGGTGGGTCTGTCTAACAAAATGATCTCTCCCCAGAGTGAAGACCATGAGCGCTGGGCCATGCACTTTGATTCCCACCAAATGAAACCTCGAGTCCTGGCCCCAGCCCAAGGGCCCCCAGCCCCATGCCAAGCTCCAATACCTCCAGTCCCAGGCCCAGTCACCATGGCCTCAGACAGAGGGGAGTGGGAGGTGGGCAGGGGTCCCTCCAGCAGTCTCTCTCTAGCCTTTGACGACTTCAGCTGGGATAGTCTGAGCAGAGCTAGCGTGGACACCACTGCTACTACTAAAGCCAGGTAGGAGCTAGCATGGACACCACTGTTACCGCTAGAGCCAGGTAGGAGCTAGGAGCTAGCGTGGACACCACTGTTACCGCTAGAGCCAGCTAGGAGCTAGGAGCTAGCGTGGACACCACTGTTACCGCTAGAGCCAGGTAGGAGCTAGGAGCTAGCATGGACACCACTGTTACGGCTAGAGCCAGGTAGGAGCTAGGAGCTAGCATGGACACCACTGTTAGAGCCAGCTAGGAGCTAGGAGCTAGCATGGACACCACTGTTACCGCTAGAGCCAGGTAGGAGCTAGGAGCTAGCGTGGACACCACTGTTACCGCTAGAGCCAGGTAGGAGCTAGGAGCTAGCGTGGACACCACTGTTACCGCTAGAGCCAGGTAGGAGCTAGGAGCTAGCGTGGACACCACTGTTACCGCTAAAGCCAGCTAGGAGCTAGGAGCTAGCATGGACATCACTGTTAGAGCCAGCTAGGAGCTAGGAGCTAGCATGGACACCACTGTTACCGCTAAAGCCAGCTAGGAGCTAGGAGCTAGCATGGACATCACTGTTACCGCTAGAGCCAGCTAGGAGCTAGGAGCTAGCGTGGACACCACTGTTACCGCTAAAGCCAGCTAGGAGCTAGGAGCTAGCATGGACACCACTGTTACCGCTAAAGCCAGCTAGGAGCTAGGAGCTAGCATGGACATCACTGTTACCGCTAGAGCCAGCTAGGAGCTAGGAGCTAGCATGGACATCACTGTTACCGCTAGAGCCAGCTAGGAGCTAGGAGCTAGCGTGGACACCACTGTTACCGCTAAAGCCAGCTAGGAGCTAGGAGCTAGCATGGACATCACTGTTAGAGCCAGCTAGGAGCTAGGAGCTAGCATGGACATCACTGTTAGAGCCAGCTAGGAGCTAGGAGCTAGCATGGACACCACTGTTACCGCTAAAGCCAGCTAGGAGCTAGGAGCTAGCATGGACATCACTGTTAGAGCCAGCTAGGAGCTAGGAGCTAGCATGGACATCACTGTTAGAGCCAGCTAGGAGCTAGGAGCTAGCATGGACACCACTGTTACCGCTAGAGCCAGGTAGGAGCTAGGATGGACACCACTGTTACCGCTAGAGCCAGGTAGGAGCTATCATGGACACCACTGTTACCGCTAGAGCCAGGTAGGAGCTATCATGGACACCACTGTTACCGCTAGAGCCAGGTAGGAGCTATCATGGACACCACTGTTACCGCTAGAGCCAGGTAGGAGCTAGGAGCTAGCATGGACACCACTGTTACCGCTAGAGCCAGCTAGGAGCTAGGAGCTAGGAGCTAGCATGGACATCACTGTTAGAGCCAGCTAGGAGCTAGGAGCTAGCATGGACACCACTGTTACCGCTAGAGCCAGGTAGGAGCTAGGAGCTAGCATGGACACCACTGTTTCCGCTAGAGCCAGCTAGGAGCTAGGAGCTAGCATGGACACCACTGTTTCCGCTAGAGCCAGCTAGGAGCTAGGAGCTAGCATGGACACCACTGTTACCGCTAGAGCCAGCTAGGAGCTAGCATGGACACCACTGTTACCGCTAGAGCCAGCTAGGAGCTAGCATGGACACCACTGTTACCGCTAGAGCCAGCTAGGAGCTAGCATGGACACCACTGTTACAGCTAGAGCCAGGTAGGAGCTAGGAGCTAGCATGGACACCACTGTTACCGCTAGAGCCAGCTAGGAGCTAGGAGCTAGCATGGACACCACTGTTACGGCTAGAGCCAGGTAGGAGCTAGGAGCTAGCATGGACACCACTGTTACCGCTAGAGCCAGGTAGGAGCTAGGAGCTAACATGGACACCACTGTTACCGCTAGAGCCAGGTAGGAGCTAGGAGCTAGCATGGACACCACTGTTACCGCTAGAGCCAGCTAGGAGCTAGGAGCTAGCATGGACACCACTGTTACCGCTAGAGCCAGGTAGGAGCTAGCATGGACACCACTGTTACCGCTAGAGCCAGGTAGGAGCTAGGAGCTAGCATGGACACCACTGTTACCGCTAGAGCCTGGTAGGAGCTAGCATGGACACCACTGTTACCGCTAAAGCCAGCTAGGAGCTAGCATGGACAATACTGCTACTGCTACTAGAAGCTAGGAGCTAACATGGACACCACTGTTACTACTAGAGCCAGGTAGAAGCTAGGAGCTAGCATAGACACTAGTGGTGGGGGAAAATATTGATACGTAGTAGTATTGCGATACTTTGCGTGGTGATACTGTATCGATACAGGGACGCCAAGTATCGATATTTAATTTATTTATAATTTTTATTTTTATTTTTTTTGTATAAGGAAGTTGCATTGTTCATTTCAATACCTATAATAGTACAGTAGTCCACGCACACGTGTGCATTCAGTTAAGTTGGAATATGACTGTAATACAAACAGTTCGGTTTGTCAGGTACATGCAACACAGATTACAGTGTTTACATCTGTCTGCTTGAGAAAATACCATGTTCTGCAATAAAAATGATTGAAGTGAGATGAACAGACTGAACTTTATTTTATTAGATAAAACATGTTGACAAAGTTTTACTTTGCAGTTTAAAAAAGGTAATAAATCGCAATATATCGCAATATTAATATCGCAATACTCAGGAGCTACTGTACATTAGGAAACTGTACATTGGAGGGGGTTGGGTAGGTGGGGTGGGGGGGGGGGGGGGGGTTGGGTAGAGTAGGTGGGGTGGGGGGGGATGGACACTACTGCTACTGCTAGTAGGAGCTAGCATGGACACCACTGCTACCGCTAGAGCCAGGTAGGAGGGAGGGGAGGGAGGGAGGGACATGGGGGGGGGGGGGGGGGGGGGTGGCAGGCGGGGGAGCTGGATAGATGAAGGGAGAGGGGGTGAGTGGATGGATTGATATGGAGGGATCAATCAGTATAGGGAGGATGGATAGTTGGATGGATGGATAGTTTGATGGATGGATGGATGGACAGATAGATAACCATTCACTCCCCCCCCCCCTCTTCCTTCAGCCACCTGCGGAGTATGACAGCGTTGCTGGACCCCGCCCAGCTGGAGGAGAGAGAGGGGAGGAGGATGAAACAGCTGGAGCAGCAGGTAGGAGGAGGAGAGAGAGAGGAGGATGAAACAGCTGGAGGTAGGAGGAGAGAGAAAGGAGTAACAGAGTACGAGGGCACGTGTGTTGGCGTCTTTTTTAAATAGTACTTTCCTTTCTTCTTCAATCTCTTATTATTATCCAGTGTTTCCCATTAATTACCTAGACTGTGGCGGTCTAATTTGTCCCGCCACAGTTGTATAATGAACCGAAATAATATTTTTATAAAGAGAAATTATAATTTCTTTTTTAATTACATATATTTTTTTTTAGGGCTGTCAGTTTATCGCGTTAATTCGATTAATTAATTACACAGCAAATTATCGCGGTATGAAAATTAACTAAAAAAAATATATAATGATACATTTATATATTTTTTAAATATTCTTTAATCTCATTCATTCCATAAGAACGTATACACATTTACAGACTTTTTTTTAACATGGTCCATTTGCATGTTCTTGGTATCTGAATCTATGGATCTCAGGGAATGTATTCCCAGTGTCAGAAATACTGTCTGTTACTAGGCTTGAGTCAATTGTAATGAACCAAATGAGAATATCAATACATTTTTCTTGTATCTTTGACTGTGAATAACACCATGCTAAAATTGACCAGACCTGAAAAATCTAAGCAAATTAATAAATGGAAGATGATTAAACAGAAGGTTTTGTAGATACAGTACTGAATTCTGCCATCCGGACACATGCCATTTGAAATATGATTATAGAATATAGAATATCAGGCCTAAAATGGTTATGCGATTAATTAGATTAATTAATTACAAATCCTACAAAAAAAATGTAATCGCCTGACAGCACAATTTTTTTTAAATATAAAGTTTGCCAATAGGGATGTATCAGTAGTATTGGCAGTGGCAGTAGTCGTAATAGTAATCCAGTATATATTTTTATTTTCTAAAAAATAAACTAGTTCAACACAGGTAACCACTTTTTTTTTTTTTTTAACTTTGACCAGTCAGCTGGTTCTTTTCGCGTTTATCGCTTTTTCCTGGTCAAGTATGACCGACAGAAACAGGTTGAATGGGGGTATAGATGGGGGGAAAGACACTCTGAGAAAGTACGGCTTGTCCGGGAGTCGAACTCGCTACCCCAGATGGCCAGATCCGTGACGCGCACGGTTGTCCCCGACGCCGAAATAGCGTTCGAGGTACGCGGTGAGCTACTGGAGCTCCCTCAGGTAACCACTTTTGCTTCATTTCTTTGACGGCTCAAATGTCTGCTCTAGTCCAGTCGATTATGTGTTTTGAGCACAAAGTTCATCATAGATCTAGCCTCTTTATAAGTGCACCAGATTGATGCATTTAACTTTAAAATGTACCAAAAACCCCCCCCTGTGACCGGGTCCGAGGTTCACCCACCACAGTCTCACAAAATCCTGTGGGAAACACTGTTCTCTCTCTATCTTCCTCTTCCCCCTCCCCCTCCCCCCCCCCCAGAGGTCGCTGGCGGCGCAGGTGTTGGAGCGGCAGCAGCAGAAGGAGCGCGAGGAGGCGCGGAGGAGGGCGGAGGAGCGCGAGGCGGAGAGGAAGGTGGAGGCGGAGAGGGAGGAGCTGCAGCGGCGCTATCAGTTGGACCGACGGAGAGAGAGAGACAAGGAGGTTCGTGAAACACGTCGTCCGCTCGCCGCCGAGACGCGCCTCTTCTGAAGCCACCCGTTTGATAGAAGTCTTACACATACCGTTCAGAAGGGTATAAAAACACAAGATTCAGTTATTCCAGAGGGTCAACGTGGTTTTAATGACGATGGTATTGATCGGTAGAGTCTTTGCTCGACACGATTCATGCCGTTCCTCATACTATCAATCAATCAATCAATCAATCAATCAATCAATCAATCAATCAATCAATCAATCAATCAGAGGAACTACCACCACCTAAAACATCCTTATTATACCTTGTTTTATCCATAGGCAGTAGCGCTTTGAAGGTGTAACAACTTCGGTGGACAGCGCCTCGGTGCTGAAGTGTCATTCAAACTATCCTTACTTAAATATGACTGATGGCACCACACATGTGAACAGTAACAATGCACTTAATTAATTAATTAATTCCGAACGTATATACAGTATGTGTGTATATACAGTATGTGTGTGTGTGTTCACTATGCCTTTCTTCACGCATATTTATTTCTGAAGCATTTATTTATCCACTCTGGTTGGATGGTGTATTATTGTACTTGTGCTGTATAATAACAATACATTGGAATCTAATCTCATGTTGAGATCGGTCGCAAATCTCTTCCTGTTGAATGGATCAATTGAGTGCAATGCCGAACCTCTGCTGTTCGCCGTTTTTGCTTGTCCCGACAGCCCTAGAATATGACACGCCCACTGATGATGTCACGGTTCGCAAGGAAAAACCAACTATTTTTCGGTTCCAGGCAGCCGAGCACCGATTGTTGATTGATTGATTGATTGAAAAGTTTATTAACAGATTGCAGAATGGGTACAGTACAGTACATCTCAATACATACAATTGTTAAGGGGATGCAGACCAGAGAAAGACTTTCGTCTTGTTTACACCAGGGTCCCCCATTTTCAATTCATCATAACATATATGACATACATGACATACAGATAGACAGTACTGCTACATCTATACATTTATGACATATCAGATTTGCAAATACAGTACTGTTTGTGATACAAAAGTGTCCAGAAAAGGAGTGTATATACATTTGCCGTAAAAACTGTACATTGGAGGAGGTTTTGTGGGGTGGGGTTGGGTGGGTTGGGTGAGGGCTGTACATTGGAGGGGGGGGGGGGGGTTGGGTAGGGGACACACACACATTTTACACTGTACATTGGACTATTGACAAAGCCTTACTTGGTCATTTACTGTACAACTAGGTTAGGACATTTGTAGGGGCCAGTTTCGAATTGCAGTCTCACGTAGGTGTTTTTTGAGAGTGTTTTTGAAGGTGGGTAGTGATTCACATTCCTTTACAGCTTTAGGCAGGGCGTTCCACATTGATGTGGCATAATTGCGAAACGTGTTTAGTCCCTTGTTTGAGCCGAATCTGGGTTTTACATGATTTGTGGAGCTCCCTCTGGTGTTGTGATCGTGGTATTCACTGACCTTTGGGAAGTATTTTGACATGTACATGGGTACCTTGGTCGCGTAGTGTATCTTGTAGACCAGGCCCATTGCAAGTTGCTGTACTCTGTCGTCTACTCTAAGCCATCCTAGGTTGTCAAAGTGGGCAGGGGTGAGGTGGGTTCTAGGAGTCAGGTCAAGTAGTAGTCTGACTAGCTTGTTTTGAGATGTTTGTAATTTGTTTTTTAGTGCCTTTGAGGTGCTTTGGTACCATGAGGTGCAAGCATAGTCGTAGTACCCTTGAATGAGTGCTCCTGCTAGAGTCTTCAGGGTATTCTTGTTTACCAGAGAGGAGATCCGGTACAAGAATCGCGTTCGTTGGTTGACTTTTTTTATTACATTGGATGCCATTTTGTCACAGGAAAGATTAGCCTCTAGGATGGAACCCAGGTAGGTAATTTCATCTTTCCTTGTGATAATATTGTCACCCACTGTAACCGAGAAGCCGTCGGTCTTGCTGAGTTTGTTATTTGAACCGAAGAGAATGGACTCTGTTTTGCCCATGTGTAATGATAGTTTGTTGTCGGCGAGCCATATGCAGATTTTGCCTAGTTCCGAGCTGAGGGCTTTTTCAACCTGTAACTTGTTCTTGTCAGAGACCAGCAGGGCTGAGTCGTCCGCAAACAGGAACAAGTTGCAGTCACAAGCTGACGACATGTCATTTGCATAAATTAGGAATAGTAGCGGTCCTAGTATGCTTCCTTGTGGAACACCACAGCTCACTGTGAGGGGGGGGGATAGGGTACCGTTTACTTCCACCATCTGTTCCCTCCCCTCCAGGTAGGATTGTATCCAGCTCACTGATAAACTATCAAAACCAATTGCTTTTAGCTTGTCAATCAGAATGGTGTGATTGACAGTGTCGAAGGCCTTTTGTAGGTCCAGCATGACCATGCCGCAGTATTTGCCCGCGTCCACCTCTTGTTTGATGTGGTCGTTCAAGTAGAGAAGGCATGTGTCAGTGGAGTGGGATGTTCTGAAGCCAGATTGGAATTCGTAGATTAGATTTTTTTCCGCGAGGTACTTTTCGATCTGTTCGTATACTATTTTTTCCATGACTTTCGAGATGGATGTAAGGATAGAAACAGGGCGGTAGTTACCCGGGTCTAATTTGCTGCCCTTTTTGTGCAGGGGTGTTACTCTCGCAATTTTGAAGTCCTTGGGGACGTGTCCCTGTTTTATGGAGAGGTTTATTATGTGTGTGATGACTGGGGTGATGGCTGCTGCTGAGTCTCTGAGGAATTTGGAGGGGATTTGTTCACGTTTCCGAACCAATTAATCCCGGTGTGAACGCGCCGGCCGGTTCGGCACACGGTGTGAAAGGCCTATGAGAGAACCTCTTTTATTTCCCCAGACACACTTTGAAGTGCCATTGATAAGATTTGCAGCATGGTGACTATCAACCACTAGGGGGCAACAAAATGATCATGTGTGTATTTGCTCTTTAACTAACCCTCTCCCTGTGTATGCTGGCTGATCCAGGAGCAGCTGAGTCGTAAGGCAGAGGGGTTGTATCGGAGCATCCAGCAGGCCCAGGATCAGGCTCTGAGGACCAAGCAGCAGCACAGGATCTCTGAGCTGGCCAAGAGAGGACACGACGTCTCCAAACTGCTCCAGGCGATGGAGGTCAATGGTAGGTAACCTCTCCTTGAGCTGGGCACCAGAGGGACGTGTCATGGAGAGACTAAATCCCCCGAACCAGACTGCGGACCTTCGGGCACAGAGCGTTCAGTGTGGCAGCGGCTCCCACCCTCTGGAACTCCCGCACCCGCAGAACTCCGCAAGGCCCCCAACTCTGGACTCTTTCAAAAAACTGCTCAAAACCCACCTCTTCAACTTGGCCTTTAACCCCTAATCTCTCACTTTATATGTTTATGTATATGTTGTGTCTGTCCACTGTCTGTTACTTTGTTACCCCCCCCCCCCCCCCCCTATGTAAAGCGACCTTGGGTCTCTTGAAAGGCGCTATATAAAATGAAGTTGTTATTATTTATTATTAAATCAAATCAAATGTATTTGTAAGGCCCGACAACACACGTTAATGTCCCCATGGGCCGGACACGTCTTCTTTAAACCAGTCAAGAAGAAAACATCACAATAAATCAAGAACAAAACAAAAACACCAGGAAATCCAAAATAAAATGTAAAATAAATTAATTAAATGAATGCAACACTCCCAGACGTGACCCGCGCGAAGGTAAGGAAAAACTCACTAAAAACCTAGCAATAGGAAAAAAGCACCACAGGCAATGTGGAGGAGAGAGACCTTAGAAAGGTCGTTCAAGGGGGGGATCTCCCTTCTTAGATGTCAGTGATAGTAGTGTTGCTATAAAACAGGCGAAACAGTTGGTAAGCATGTACATATACGTGTAATGAAACATGTAATAGCAACTGGGGTACATAAGAACATTTTGAAAGATGATGACACATCCATTTGAGGTATGGGGGTGGCGTAGAGAGGATCGCATCCTCCCGGCCATCATCACGGGACGTCCACCACTCCAGTGACTGTGATGGTTTCAGCTGTCCTGACTGTGATGGTTTCAGCTGTCCTGACTGTGGTGGTTTCAGCTGTCCTGACTGTGGTGGTTTCAGCTGTCCTGACTGTGGTGGTTTCAGCTGTCCTGACTGTGATGGTTTCAGCTGTCCTGACTGTGGTGGTTTCAGCTGTCCTGACTGAGTAGTGAAACGGCTCCCAGGACAGTATGGCAGCACCCATCGTGATTCTACTGGGATATCTATTTTCCGATCCTACTTCTTCAGTTATACTTTATTCATCCCAGTGAGGAAATGACTCCACTGACACTTTCAGCTGTCCTGACTGGTGGTTTCAGCTGTCCTGACTGTGGTGGTTTCAGCTGTCCTGACTGTGGTGGTTTCAGCTGTCCTGACTGTGGTGGTTTCAGCTGTCCTGACTCTGGTGGTTTCAGCTGTCTGTCCTGACTGTGGTGGTTTCAGCTGTCTGTCCTGACTGTGATGGTTTCAGCTGTCCTGACTGTGATGGTTTCAGCTGTCCTGACTGTGGTGGTTTCAGCTGTCCTGACTGTGATGGTTTCAGCTGTCCTGACTGTGATGGTTTCAGCTGTCCTGACTGTGGTGGTTTCAGCTGTCTGTCCTGACTGTGGTGGTTTCAGCTGTCCTGACTGTGGTGGTTTCAGCTGTCTGTCCTGACTGTGATGGTTTCAGCTGTCTGTCCTGACTGTGATGGTTTCAGCTGTCCTGACTGTAGTGGTTTCAGCTGTCTGTCCTGACTGTGGTGGTTTCAGCTGTCTGTCCTGACTGTGGTGGTTTCAGCTGTCTGTCCTGACTGTGGTGGTTTCAGCTGTCTGTCCTGACTGGTGGTTTCAGCTGTCTGTCCTGACTGTGATGGTTTCAGCTGTCCTGACTGTGATGGTTTCAGCTGTCTGTCCTGACTGTGGTGGTTTCAGCTGTCTGTCCTGACTGTGATGGTTTCAGCTGTCTGTCCTGACTGTGCTGGTTTCAGCTGTCCTGACTGTGATGGTTTCAGCTGTCCTGACTGTGATGGTTTCAGCTGTCCTGACTGTGATGGTTTCAGCTGTCTGTCCTGACTGTGATGGTTTCAGCTGTCTGTCCTGACTGTGATGGTTTCAGCTGTCTGTCCTGACTGTGATGATTTCAGCTGTCTGTCCTGACTGTGGTGGTTTCAGCTGTCTGTCCTGACTGTGATGGTTTCAGCTGTCCTGACTGTGATGGTTTCAGCTGTCTGTCCTGACTGTGATGGTTTCAGCTGTCTGTCCTGACTGTGGTGGTTTCAGCTGTCTGTCCTGACTGTGGTGGTTTCAGCTGTCTGTCCTGACTGTGATGGTTTCAGCTGTCTGTCCTGACTGTGGTGGTTTCAGCTGTCCTGACTGTGATGGTTTCAGCTGTCTGTCCTGACTGTGATGGTTTCAGCTGTCTGTCCTGACTGTGGTGGTTTCAGCTGTCTGTCCTGACTGTGATGGTTTCAGCTGTCTGTCCTGACTGTGGTGGTTTCAGCTGTCTGTCCTGACTGTGGTGGTTTCAGCTGTCCTGACTGTGGTGGTTTCAGCTGTCTGTCCTGACTGTGGTGGTTTCAGCTGTCCTGACTGTGGTGGTTTCAGCTGTCTGTCCTGACTGTGATGGTTTCAGCTGTCTGTCCTGACTGTGATGGTTTCAGCTGTCTGTCCTGACTGTGATGGTTTCAGCTGTCTGTCCTGACTGTGATGGTTTCAGCTGTCCTGACTGTGATGGTTTCAGCTGTCTGTCCTGACTGTGATGGTTTCAGCTGTCTGTCCTGACTGTGGTGGTTTCAGCTGTCTGTCCTGACTGTGATGGTTTCAGCTGTCTGTCCTGACTGTGGTGGTTTTAGCTGTCCTGACTGTGGTGGGAAGTTCGTTCCACCATTGTGGAGCGAGGAATAGCCGGCTACTACAATGATAATAAAGTGTGTGTGTGTGTGTGTGTGTCCAGCAGTGAGCAAAGCAGGCCAGCCTTGTGGCGAGGAGGAGGAGGGAGCAGCAGAGAGGAGGAGGAAGGAGGAGGAAGAGGCAAGGAGTACCCTCTCCCCACGTAAAGACATGGCTGTCCAGACCGGTAACTCAACACACAACAAGCCACATGAAAAAAAACAGTAAATTAATTTAATTTGTTTTACTCTTTTATTACAGCAAGGCCACAGAACAACATGCATCTAATGCAGTGGTTCCCAAAGTGTGGGGCGCAATCCCTTAGTGGAGCGCGGAGGTACTGCAGGTGGGGCGCGTGAAAGAAATGAAGGATAATATTAATTTAGCACCAAAACTGATAAACGCCAATGTCAACTAAAGTGAACTGACGGTCATGTGTTATTCTTTATACAGCGTACATTCAGGAGCCTAAATACGTTTTACCACAAAAGATGGCAAATTATTATGCTAATTATTATTATTTGAATGAAAATAAATCTCCTATCCTACTGTAGGCCTACAACTACAGTTTTAATTAGGCCTAATTATTTCACAGTGACACAGGATAATTTGGCAAGCTTTTGTTCATTTTCAAATACAATTTAAAACTATAATTGTGTCTTTGTGTCTTGTTATGTTAATCTTGTCTTGTTAGTAGTAGAGGAAATTGCATGTTTGTAGCCTAAATGAATTCTAGCCTACATCAAGGTGGGGACCAGGTTGCGTGTATATTTTCCCTAACGGAGTTGCACTTCCGCGTTCGGTTTGCGCGATCTGATTGGCCACTGACATTTTTTTCAGCGACAATCGCGTTACTCCTAACAATCGCGCCAGCAGGCTGTTACCCTAACCTTAACCAACTAACCTTAACCAACTAACCTAACCCTAACCTTAACCAACTTCGAAAAAAGAGCGACTTCGAAAGAGTCTCCAAGCTTAACCAGTTTGTTAGGAGTAACGCGATTGGTGCTGAAAAAAACGTCAGTGGCCAATCAGATTGCGCAAACCGAACGCGGAAGTGCAACTCCGTTAGGGAAAATATACACGCGACCAGGTTAGGTGGTGTCCAACTACCCAAGTGGGGCCTGAATGAAAACGTTTGGGAACCACTGCTCTAATGTAATATGGCCCTTTCACACCGGCAGGTTCAAGCTCCGGCTCCGTTCTGGAGCCTCTGAACCTTGGTGCTCTCTGGCGAACCAGCCCGCGTTTACACCTATTTAAGCAGAACCAACGTTCCACTGCCTCCGTCATCAACGTGGGCCGTTACTCAGGCGGAGGTAAACACAACCATATGAACACGACAGTGGCGAAATGTGCCGTATATAAAACAGCTTCGGAGGTTTGGCATTGCACCATGCTGATCCACTCAACGGGTAGCGATCCCAAGATGAGATCCGATTCAAATGTATTGTCATTATACAGCACAAGTACAATACACCATCCAACCAGAGTGGATAATAGTTTACTATGGAACCACTGCTCTAATGTAACAGTTTACTATGGAACCACTGCTCTAATGTAACAGTTTACTATGGAACCACTGCTCTAATGTAACAGTTTACTATGGAACCACTGCTCTAATGTAACAGTTTACTATGGAAACTATGGAACCACTGCTCTAATGTAACAGTTTACTATGGAACCACTGCTCTAATGTAACAGTTTACTATGGAACCACTGCTCTAATGTAACAGTTTACTATGGAACCACTGCTCTAATGTAACAGTTTACTATGGAACCACTGCTCTAATGTAACAGTTTACTATGGAACCACTGCTCTAATGTAACAGTTTACTATGGAACCACTGCTCTAATGTAACAGTTTACTATGGAACCACTGCTCTAATGTAACAGTTTACTATGGAACCACTGCTCTAATGTAACAGTTTACTATGGAACCACTGCTCTAATGTAACAGTTCTGTTTCGTTATGGATCTCAGACGGATATTTCTGCTTCCCAATTTGGCAATAGGGAGGTGTAGTCTGATGTCACTTTGGACCGCCAGCGAGGTCCACCCGTATAGGGATTTATCATTGGGAAAATGGATTATCGGCTATTGTAACAATTCTGCCTCATGAACATTGGCAAGCTTTCCATTTTTTGCACAAAATGAGTTCCCTTCTATCACAAAAAATTATAGTTTTCTTTTACGATTAATTGCGAATCTTTTCACGTTGAACTATAGATTGTGGATGAATACACACAGAAAGGTACACCGTGCAAATGTTGATGCTTTATTTGTTTTAAACGAGACAATTTCGAAATGGGCAATGGGAAAAACATTGCGTTTTCAAGATGGTGGACCGGCCGGAAACAGCAATGACGTAACCACTACACCTCCCTAGGAGTATGAAAATCTCATGAAAAAAATCTCATATTTCTCTGTGTGTGCGTGTGCATGTGCGTGTGTGTAGAAACGCCCCCCTCCCTCCCAGACAGGAAGTGCTTCCAGACGCCCGACATCTCTGCCGAGTACCAGCCTCCTGCTCCTCCTGCTCCTCCTGCTCCTCCTCACAACACCAGGAGGAGAACAGAGACAACCGACAAGGAGAACATCTGCCTCGCAGAGTCTGGAGGAAGAGGAGGAGGAGGAGGAGGAAGAGGAGGAGGAAGAGGAGGAGGAGGAGCAGGAGGAGCAGGAGGAGGAGGAGCAGGAGGAGGAGGAAGAGGAGGAGCAGGAGGAAGAGGAGGAGCAGGAGGAAGAGGAGGAGCAGGAGGAAACCCCTATGAGCCGTTTGCCAGAACAGAGAGAATAAAAGACAGGAGGAAACCACAGTGGAACACACAGAAGTACACACGCACACACACGCACATTTATCTATATTATAGTACACCGTTCTATTATATAATGTATTATTCTATATTATACTTCTATATACTATACTATTATACTATATAATTGTATTATTTTTTATTTTATTATGCTATATAACCAAATCATACTATTTATACTACACTATATTATATTGGTATACAGGAGTTAATAACAAACACACCAGGAGTTAATAACAAACACAACAGGAGTTAATAACAAACACACCAGGAGTTAATAACAAACACACACCAGGAGTTAATAACAAACACACACCAGGAGTTAATAACAAACACACCAGGAGTTAATAACAAACACACACCAGGAGTTAATAACAAACATGACACTAGGAGTTAATAACAAACACACCAGGAGTTAATAACAAACACACCAGGAGTTAATAACAAACACACCAGGAGTTAATAACAAACACACCAGGAGTTAATAACAAACACACACCAGGAGTTAATAACAAACACACCAGGAGTTAATAACAAACACACCAGGAGTTAATAACAAACACACACCAGGAGTTAATAACAAACACACCAGGAGTTAATAACAAACACACACCAGGAGTTAATAACAAACACACACCAGGAGTTAATAACAAACACACCAGGAGTTAATAACAAACATGACACCAGGAGTTAATAACAAACACACCAGGAGTTAATAACAAACACACACCAGGAGTTAATAACAAACACACACCAGGAGTTAATAACAAACACACCAGGAGTTAATAACAAACATGACACCAGGAGTTAATAACAAACACACCAGGAGTTAATAACAAACACACCAGGAGTTAATAACAAACACACCAGGAGTTAATAACAAACATGACACCAGGGCCCTATTCCCCGTACCTGGTTCAACTAAGTCGATCAAGATGTCATTATCCAGATTCAGTTAACCCGATGTTTGAAGCCGGGATTTTCCTGTTCCTCGAAGGTGGATTCAGTCTCGTTAACTCAAACCAGACTTGAGACCCAGGATAAGTGCGCGCGGCCGCTCCAGTTGAAAAGCCAGCACGTATCGATAGCAGAGATCCTGATTCTCTAGCGGCATTGATTGATTAATTGATTTAAAACTTTATTAACATATTGCAGTACGGCTCAATCGCCTCGCCGACAAGTTAAATGCGTTATCTATAGGCAAATTTTAAGTCCCTCATTACCTCAATCAATCAGATTATATTTCTTTAAACTTGCCTGCTGGATTGAATAATCAAATGAGATCTTGCTAGCGAAAGTAATTAGTTAAACTGTTATACAGAATAACGATACGGCTCTCTTACCCATTGATTGATGTAAGGTTGATCTTTTACTTATCTCCACTGTGGTGTAACGGGTTCTTCTTTTGACTTTCACGCAGACGACCGGGGTTCGAAACCTAGTCTTTTCCTTCTTTTTGCGATGTAGGAATAATTCAATTTGGTGCACGTTGAGAGCTATATAAAGAATGACATCCTCAATGCATGTAGATTTATAATATTTTTACTTAAAACTAGGCTACTTTGGCGTATAATCATTAATATTATATTCCAAAAAATTATATTGGAAACACGGGGTTTCGAACACCGGTCGCCGGGTTGCCAGGATTGAGCACTACCGCTGCGCCACTGTGCCAGATGGGATAAATTCATTGTTTATACATTAATGAACGAGAGACCCGTGTTTAGAATATTCTTTATTTTGAATGAAGTTTTATCTCTTTATGCTCATTCATTAATGTGACGTCAACGGCTCATTCAATTTCTCAAATCCGTCAAACAGCGCATCTCATCAGACATCTTAATCCCAGTTACAATTAAAATAACCACATAATGTGTACATCGCACCGAGCGAGCGCCACGGTATATAACGTGCATTATTTAGGACAAAGTGAATTTAGTATCAGCATTTTGGGTCTATTTTACATTTCAAAAGCCCCCTCTGGAAGAATGGAGCACAAAAACGTAATTCAGAATGGTATAATGCAGATCGTAGACTGTGGGAATAATTTCAGGAAACGGGCTGTCATTTCTTTGCGGGGGCGTGGCGATGGTTCATCCGGCTAACTTGAACTTAAACCCTGCTCTCGACCAGGCTCAAACTTTTGGATCTGTTGTCATGGTGATTTGGACAATCCAGGTACGGGGAACGGGAAAGTCCGGCTTAAGTCAGACTTCACCGAAAGTTATCCGGCTAACTCAGTTATCCAGGTACGGGGAACGGGGCCCAGGAGTTAATAACAAACATGACACCAGGAGTTAATAACAAACATGACACCAGGAGTTAATAACAAACATGACCACACACCAGGAGTTAATAACAAACACAACAGGAGTTAATAACAAACACACCAGGAGTTAATAACAAACACACACCAGGAGTTAATAACAAACATGACACCAGGAGTTAATAACAAACATGACACCAGGAGTTAATAACAAACATGACACCAGGAGTTAATAACAAACATGACACCAGGAGTTAATAACAAACACACCAGGAGTTAATAACAAACACACACCAGGAGTTAATAACAAACACACCAGGAGTTAATAACAAACACACACCAGGAGTTAATAACAAACACAACAGGAGTTAATAACAAACACACCAGGAGTTAATAACAAACACACACCAGGAGTTAATAACAAACATGACACCAGGAGTTAATAACAAACACACCAGGAGTTAATAACAAACACACCAGGAGTTAATAACAAACACACACTAGGAGTTAATAACAAACACCCAGTAACTGTAAGTGGAAGTTCAACTTGTGGGTTTAGCTTGTAGTAGTGAATACAGTGATGTTGGAGTAAATATGACTTCATGGTTTTCACAAGGTTGACTCACTAAAAACTATGCCTAGTGACTTACAAGTCTGCCCTCTCCTCCCTCCCCTTCCTCCTCTCTCCTCTCCCCTTTTCCTCACTCCTTTCCTCTCCTCTTCTCTTCCCCTCTCCTGGCCTATCCTCCTCGTTCCTCACTCCTCTCCTCTCCTCCTCTCCCCTCCTCCCCTTCTCCTCTCCTCTTCTCTCCTCCTCTCCCCTCTCCCCTCCTCTTCCCCTCCCCTCTCCTCCTCTCCTGGCCTCTCCTCCTCGTTCCTCACTCTTCTCTCCTCTTCTCTTCCCCTCTCTTCCCCTCCCCTCTCCCCCCCATCACTCCCCTCTCCTCTTCTCTTCCCCTCCCCCCCTCTCCTCTCCATTTCTCCTGGCCTCTCCTCCTTGTTCCCCACTCCCCTCTCCTCCCCTCTCCTCATCTCCCCTCTCCCCTCCTCTCCTCCCCCTCTCCTCATCTCCCCCTCTCCCCTCCCCTCTCCTCCCCCTCTCTTCTCTCCCCTCTCCTCCTCTCCCCTCCCCTCCCCTCTCCTCCCCTCTCCTCATCTCCCCCTCTCCCCTCCCCTCTCCTCCCCTCTCCTCATCTCCCCCTCTCCCCTCCCCTCCCCTCTTCTCCCCTCCCCTCTCCTCATCTCCCCCTCTCCCCTCCCCCTCTCCCCTCTCCTCCTCTCCCCTCCCCTCTCCTCATCTCCCCATCTCCCCTCCCCTCTCCTCCCCCCTCTCCTCCTCTCCCCTCCCCTCTCCTCCCCCCTCTCCTCCCCTCCCCCTCTCATCTCCCCCTCTCCCCTCCTCTCCTCCCCTCTCCTCCTCTCCCCTCTCCTCCCCTCTCCTCTCCTCCTCTCCCCTCTCCTCTCCTCCTCTCCCCTCTCCTCCCCTCTCCTCCTCTCCCTTCTCCTCCCCTCTCCTCTCCTCCCCCTCCCCTCTCCTCCCCTCCCCTCTCCTCCCCTCTCCTCCTCTCCCTTCTCCTCTCCTCCCCTCTCCTCTCCTCCCCCTCTCATCTCCCCCCTCTCCCCTCCCCTCTCCTCCTCTCCCCTCTCCCTTCTCCTCCCCTCTCCTCCTCCCCCTCTCCTCTCCTCCCCTCTCCTCCTCTCCCCTCTCCTCCCCTCTCCTCCTCTCCCCTCTCCTCCTCTCCCCTCCCCTCTCCTCTCCTCCCCTCTCCTCCTCTCCCCTCTCCTCCCCTCTCCCCCCCCCCCCCCCTCAGACCCAGCCAGCAGTTCGTCCCGGCGTCGGAGCGCTACCCGGCGGGCCTCCAGAGGAACCGGCAGGAGGGTCGCAGGAGGAGGCAGACGGAGCTGCTCGCTCTGCAGGAGAAGAGCTGTCTGTCCAGGGCCCACCCTGCGCCTCCTGGCCCTCCTCCCCAGCACCCTGGCCCTCCTCCCCAGCACCCTGACCCTCCTCCCCAGCACCCTGACCCTCCCCCGGAGCAGGGCGTTGTCGGAGCCGGTCCCCCCTCGGAAGGTAGTTTTTTTTCCCCTTCCGCTGGCAATTTATTAGCGGCCAAATGTCAAATTGAAATCATGTCATTATTACACGTGTTGGTCATGAAGAAATGCATTATGTCTTTAATAACGTCCGGTGATCCATTTTGTGACAAAACCTTTCTCTGATGTAACAATATCTTTGTATCTCGAAACACAAACATTTCATTACCTGCAATGCCCCTGTATTGTTGTGTATTTGACAAATAAAGACCTTGAACTTGAACTTGAACTTGAACTTGACTGACTGACTGACTGACTGACCATCTTGTTGCACGCTCCTGCCCACCGCAGCGCGCGCACGCACACACAACACACGGCTGAATAATTCTGTTTTGCATCAATATATTATATATACTGTATATTGAGGCAAAACAGAATTATATATACAGTATATATTGAGGCAAAACAGCATTATATATACAGTATATATTGAGGCAAAACAGAATTATATATACAGTATATATTGAGGCTAAACAGAATTATTCAGCAGTGTATGTGTGTGTGTGTGTGTATACAGTATCAGCTGCTGCATCGTTAATGACCTATAGATTTATATGGAATTCGTTAATCTATTCTAGTCGGTTAACTGTGAGCCAGACGGCTTAGTGAAGTACTGTACATAGAGCGGTGATGCTCAGATTGCTCATTGAGTCAAGACTATAAATGCAAAACGTAATTGTCGTATTTATTATCATTATAATTATTTAATTCCAATGATAGAAACAGTCCGTCTGTAGAATCGACTTGAAGAAGCTCTTGGTACCCAAACTCCTGTATCCAATAATAATAATAATAATAAATCTATCTGATAGACGGGACCCGTACTGTATTGTACCTAGGGCTGTCCCCGACTAAGGATTTGGATGGTCAACTAGGATTGGCCAAAATGTGCCGTTAGTCGACTATTGGTCTTAAATTTTTTTTTTTTTTTTTTTTTTTATCATTCCATTTGGGCTGTGGGGTGCTTAATGTCTGAAGGAGTCGACTGAAGGCTTCTTGTCCTCTGCAAAAGCATGCAATTGGTCCACTGATGGATACATCTTGATATTTGTCTAGTATAGTGTGTTCATTAGATGGGTGAAATCCTCTTTCAGTGCCTCTGTGCCTGTTTTCGTAGGCAGTTAGCCTCTGGTATGCGTGCCATTAGCGTTAGCCACGCTTCTATGCCTCTTTTCTTTTGAAAAAAATGATAAAAAAATAAAAATAAAAAAAAAAGATTTACGCGGCTCCCCTAGTCAGATTTCCAGAGCAAGTCGGACAACATTCTAACCGCCATGCAACGCGCTTGGCAAGGTCGTGGTAAAAACTGCGCAGATCTGCGTCTGCCTCGCCAATCTGGAACACGCCTACTGACTGACTGACTGACTGACTGACTGACTGACTGACTGACTGACTGACTCACTGACTGACTGACTGACTCACTGAGTGGTTGTCTGGCCGGCTGGTTGTGTGACCGTCTGGTTGTCTGACCGGCTGGTTGTGTCCCAGGTGGAGAGCAGATCCAGAGGGGTGGTCCTCTCTCCAGCCGTGCAGAGCGACAGGTGAGGAACAGGGAGGGAAACTCCACAATTACACTCAAAAGAAAGTCAAATCCATATTAAAGACAATTGAGGAAAAACAGTTTCCATAATATATTCAATTATGATTGTTGTTGTTGTTGTTGTTGTTGTTGTTGTTGTTGTTGTTGTTGTTGTTGTTGTTGTTGTTGTTGTTGTTGTTGTTGTTGTTGTCGTCGTCGTCGTCATGATCTGTTTATTCATGTTAACTCATTGGACGCTGGGGATTAGCCTCATCCTGTAGTAGCTACCGCTACCGCTGTAAATGATGGGAGTCACTCACCTTGTTTGCAGGGCTATAACTATTTAAATATTATAGCTATATATGCAATACTGTGGCCCATTTGACATCGAGTATCTATCGTTCAAGATGTGAAAAGGGAATCATTTTTCCATCCATACATTCCCGTTTTATACCGTGGTTTTGATTGATTGATTGAAAACTGTATTAACAGATTGCAGAATGGGTACAGTACAGCTCAATACATATAATAGTTAAGGGGATGCAGACCAGAGAAAGACTTTTATCTTGTTTACATCAGGGTCCCCCATTTTCAATTAATCATATATGACACACACGACATACATTGGTCGTGTAGTGTATATTGTAGTCCAGGCCCATTGCAAGTTGCTGTACTCTGTCGTCTACTCTAAGCCATCCTAGGTTGTCAAAGTGGGCAGGGGTGAGGTGGGTTTTAGGAGTAAGGTCAAGCAGTCGTCTGACCAGTTTGTTTTGAGATGTTTGTAATTTTGTTTTTAGCGCCTTTGAGGTGCTTTGGTACCATGAGGTGCAAGCATAGTCGTAGTACCCTTGAATGAGTGCTCCTGCCAGAGTCTTCAGGGTATTCTTGTTTACCAGAGAGGAGATCCGGTACAAGAATCAAGTTCGTTGGTTGACTTTTTTTTATTACATTGGATGCCATTTTGTCACAGGAAAGATTAGCCTCTAGGATGGAACCCAGGCAGGTAATGTCATCTTTCCTTGTGACAATATTGTCACCCACTGTAACCGAGAAGCTGTCGGTCTTGCTGAGTTTGTTATTGTTATATATTGTTATGAATATAAGTATGGCTTTAGAGTGGTCTAGGGTAATTCCTGGGAGGTTAGTAATAGGCCGCGACGCATATTATACTTAATCCATTGGCATTTCGTCCCTACACACGCTACGATGAAAAATTCAAATGAATATGATCGGTATATTATGAAAGGGGGGGGGGGGTCGTTTCTGATTAATTGATTGTCAGTAACGGCATTAGTTAGTACAACAGCATACGCTGATCAGGGCGATGGCTATGAAAACAATGCACAACCAAGCTGAAATTGACGTTAAATTGCTCTTACCTGTGGCCGGTGAGATTACAAAAAGAATATTCCAATTATTCGATTGCCATCTGCTAGATCGTATGTCCATTTGGGCCACGGCATAACACCCCACAGCATAATGAATCGGGTGTGCCGAAAACGATTCAATGTGATCGGGTGAAGATATTGATCCACGTTACTAGAAAACTCCGCCCGGATGACTTTCATCGACGCACAGAGAGATACACAGTCTCAAATGGAGTGCAACATCGGCCGCATACCACCAGGCGGCGGTATTGTACTATTGCTATCTCAGAGTCCTTCCATATGGTCACACAGCCTTCCTGGATGATTTATGAATGGAAATAGCGAATAAAAGAAATAACGATCCAATAACGTATATATACATGGTTGGCGTTATTTGATTGGCGGACAAACACGTACTGTATATATACGTGGACTGCGCTGATTGAGTTAAAGGGCCACTTCACTAAAAAGCCATGCTGATTTATTTTGCACATAATCTAATACAGATCCAAAAACTCTAAAACAGTTTTGCACATGTTCATTTAGTTATTGCGAGTAAGTGAGTTTATGAGCCCAATGAAATGAAAAGGTAGCAGTCCCTATAAGACAAGGTATTGCTTTTTCATCATTCCATGGTGCTGTAATTGTCAGTGAGGTGAGGTGCTAATAAAGCAATTTTGCTAATAAACCAACAATTCACATTTTGGTAACTTTTCCTTATTAAAGAGAATATGTGATGAAATAGATTGACATTGTACCTTTCATGAATTTCATCCATCAAATAATTTGCTTGGCAGTGGTGGGATTCGAACCCCCCATGCTACCTTCCTTTGGCCGACCTCAGGCATATAGGACGAGGTGGCCGAGTGGTTAAGGCGATGGACTGCTAATCCATTGTGCTCTGCACGCGTGGGTTCGAATCCCATCCTCGTCGGTCAGAATATTTTCCAGCCACGATAGAACTACAAAAATCTGACAACCTTGAGTGACTTTCCAAATGTGTTCGAGATTGATAAAAGTAAGCAATATAGGACCACGTGGCAATGCGTTGCAAATCCATTGTCCTCTGCACGACTGGGCTCCAATCTCATTTTGTCTATCAAAATATTTTCCACCATAGTAGAGTGAACTGTAAAACTACAAAAAATGTACAACCTTGAGCGAATTTCAACATGTGTTCAAGATTGATAAAACTAAGAGCTATAGGACGAGGTGGCCGAGTGGTTAAGGCGATGTTCTGCTAATCCATTGTGCTCTGCACGCGTGGGTTCGAATCCCATCCTTGTCGATTTTAACATTTGCCAGGAACAGTAGGAGAGAGCAGTAAAATAGGAAGAAGTGATGATCTTGAGCAGATGACCACCTGGCAGAACCTGAACATGGTTGCGTCACACCAGGAGACCGGAGCCTTGTCATTTAGCTGCCTCAGCATCTGCACAGCTCTCCTCCAGAGTAAAGGCGTTCGAGAGCTCGCTCATCCACTCACCTTGTTTCCTTTGCCTGCCTTACATATTCGACAACCAATGGGCATGTGAGCCCGGATTGGCCCATAAGTCATGTGACCTGACCACTAAAGATCATCACTTCTTCCTATTTTACTGCTGCTCTCTCCTGGCAAGGCAACTGTTAAACCCTGTAACACCCTCAGCTGAAATATGACAACATCTTGTACATTTCTTTTTTTTAACACATTTACATAGTCAATGGGTCGTGTTGTTCAGCCTCACAATGCTATTGGATAGTAAATATGTTTATAGGTCCCACCCTCTGGCCTCCAAAGTCACACAACTGCCAAGTCTCCATGCAAGCAACACCTCTGTTTTATTGGACTGGATCTGTCAGAATCAAGTAAGTAAAATGCCTTAAATAATTGTTTTGGTGATTATTACACTGTCTAGAACATGTATATATTTAGTTATTGTGGAATTACATTCATCACATTTGATTTTGAGCTTGTTTTGTCTCTGTTGCAATTACACAACATTGGTTGAAAGTTATAGTAAAAATAGCATTTCCCCAATTACATGGGGAAATTGCACACAAAGAAAATAGTAATAGAAATAGAATCTCTTTGATAATTCACTATAGCCAAGTTCTAAATGTGTTTTCTCTGTTAAGATTTTGAGTTACGGCCAGCATTTAATAAATTAATACATTATTTCTGGTAGAATGATTTGAAACTCTATCTATAGCAAACTGTATCTATATCTTATGAGTTTAAAAATAAATAACTTTAACTTATTTAATTTGCTCCGGTCATTTTTTGAATGTTTGTGAATAGTGAATGCATGTATCCTTTTAGTATGATAATTTGTGTACATTTTTGTAATTTGTGTAAAAAGAGATGTAAATGTATAGATTGGGGCACTGGGTGAATGGGGCATGCATTCTTTTGTGGTGTAAATACTGGTGTGAATGTGGAATGTGTAAATATAATGTGGATGCTTGATGCAAAGCCAGACATTGTGTGGCTGGAATATACATCTGGTTCCTACTAGTACTAGTAGTATAGTTATTTCTACTGCAATATAATAAGCATGTGTATTATTTCTATCTATCTATATCTATCTATCTATTTATTTCTACTTTTTCCATTTCAGAATGCCACAGAGAGGGCCTCAATACAGTGTGCAGGATGTGATTGCAGCCATCCAAAATGGAGAGAGTGATTTTGAGATGGAATCAGACACAAGTGATGAAGAAGCAGATAAAGATGCCTGTGGAAGAATGGACAAAGAAAATCAACAACCCACTGACTGCCCAGCCGATGATGATGTGGACATCGAGCCCCAACCAAAGAAACACACCGTGTCCCATGACCGGTATCGCTGGCTGAAAAAAGATTTGATCAGTCCCAATACTGATTTCTCTGGTCTGGATATTGAAGACGACAAGAGCTTGAAAAAAAAGGGGAGAGGAAGCTTTGATAACAGAGTGGGGGGGGGGGGGGGGACACAACGTCTGTGCTGTCAAATGGTATGACAACAAGGCGGTCACACTTGTGTCATCCTTTGCTGGACCAGAACCTGTGCAGAAGATTCAACGCTGGGACAAAGCCAACACAACCTACATTGAGGTTGAGAGGCCTTACATTGTGGGTGCCTACAACAAATGCATGGGAGGTGTGGATTTGTTGGACTCGTTTACAGCCAAATACAAGTTCACCATGAAATCACGCCGCGGTTTCATTGCTGGGTTAAGTACTTCTATTCTATTCACATAATATGCTTACTTCATATATCTACTCCATTCACATATATGCTTACCACTTGTATCTATTGCTATGTCCGCCCACTACAATCACATGAGCTGTCTAACGCCTGTCCCGTCTCCCTGTCCCCCTGTGAGTTGCTGTCCTGGAGTGCTGACCGGAGTGTCGGACGTCCCGTGATGAAGGCCGGGAGGTTTCGACCCCCTCTGCGTGCCCCCCTCTCTCCGGAGGTCTCGTAGTGGTGACCGGAGTGCCGGACGTCCCGCGATGATGTCGGGGAGTTCGCGACCCTCTCTGCGCCGCCCCCTATCTCCCTGTCTCCGGCTGTCCCTGAGCAATGACCGGAGTGTTGAATGTCCCGTGACTAAGACGGGGAGGACGTGACCCTCTCTGCGCCGCCCCTGTGCCTCAAATAGATCCGCTATCAGCTCTATCTTCAATCTTTCAAAATGTTCAGTTGCTATCGCTATCAGCTCTATCTTTAATCTTTCAAAATGTTCAGTTGCTATCGCTATTAGCTCTATCTTTAATCTTTCAAAATGTTCAGTTGCTATTGCATGCACTCATCTGTGTTTCACTACACACTTGAGTGCATGCTTACCAACTGCTAGTCTGCAACACTACTATCACCGACATCTAAGAAGGGAGATCCCCCCTTGAATGGCCCTTCTAAGGTTTCTCTCCTCCACACTGCCTGTGGAGCATTTTTCCCTATTGTTAGGTTTTAGTGAGTTTTTCCTTACCTTTGCGTGGGGTATGTCTGGGAGTGCTTGCATTCTTTCATTTATTTGCATTTATCTTAAATTTTTTGGACCTTATGGTGTTCTTGTTCTGTTCTTGACTTATTGTTATGTTTTCTTCTTGACTTGTTTAAAGAAGATCTGTACGGCCCATGGGGACATTAACGTGTGTTGTCGGGCCTTATAAATAAATTTGATTTGATTTGGTACATGTACATCTGTGATCAATGCCTGGCTCCTCTACAAGCGGTACTGCAAAGCTCTCAAGATGTCTAGGAAAGAGATACTGAACAGGAGACTGTTTCAGGCACAGCTAGCATCATCTCTCATCCTGGTGAGAATGCATTTCTGCTGAACAGACCAAGAATAAAAAGAACTAGACAATTCCGCGTGGGGAAATTGTGAAAGTGTGGGTGATGCCTCTATTATGACATCATACTGTGACATCACAAATGTTCTAGAATGTTCTATTATGACATCATACTGTGACATCACAAATGTTCTAGAATGTCCTATTATGACATCATACTGTGACATCACAAATGTTCTAGAATGTACTTCTTTCGTGTAACGTCAGAGGTCCAACTCCGTATCTTGTAGCCATGCCCTTAACTCTGGTCCCACATCAAAGAGGCTGGCTTCCGAGGGTGGTTTGTATAGGGGGCAGATGGTCAGGATGTGGTCAACAGTCTGCTCAGGGTCTCCACACTCGCATGCAGCGCTGTCTACCAGGCCCCACTTCTTTAATGCTGCTTTAAAGCGACCAACCCCAGATCTTAAACGGTTCAGCAGAACCCATTGTCGATTTGTAGCCAAACGGTGCGGTGGAACTTTCCAAAAAGTAATAGCAACTCGAGTTGGACCAAGCCGGTCGTTTTGATACCTGATACTTGTGTGTGGTGTGAAAGCTCTGGCAGGAGTTACTGGACAAAAATCGGCGGAAATAAATAATAAATAAATAGTATAGATTACAATAGTGTGGGTGGTCACCCACACTAATGAGGCTAGTAGGCTAGAACATGGCTAAGACACAATTCTGTTTTGTAAATACAATCTTATCCTGTTTTTTTTTATTATTATTATTATTATTATTATTATTATTTTTTAATAAATGTCTATTCATAAAAATATATGACTGATGTGTGCTTATTATTCATGTTAAATACTGTTATGGGGCTAAGTAAGCAATCAACCCTGTAAAATAACCTTTAGTTCTGTACATTTGTTCAGACAATGTGAGTACAAATACAGAAATTCTGCTGTCAGCTAGGACCAATGTTGCCATGTTACAACATTTCCCTAAAAACTTACGAAAATGTAAACATTTTTGAAAACCCTTTCATTTCTGCATCAGACAACAACATATGTAAGGTCAAAAAAAAAGTGCTAATGTTTTTCTATATTTGGGCTCAACAGGGTTAAAATCGACGAGGATGGGATTCGAACCCACGCGTGCAGAGCACAATGGATTAGCAGTCCATCGCCTTAACCACTCTGCCACCTCGTCCTATAGGACTTAGTTTTATTAATCTTGAACACATGTTGAAATTCGCTCAAGGTTGTAATTTTTTTTTTTGTTTTGTAGTTTTTGTAGCACTCTACTATTGTGGTGGAAAGTATTTCGATAGACAAAATGAGATTGGAACCCAGTCATGCAGAGGACAATGGATTTGCACCGCATTTCCACATGTCCAGTTTTATCAATCTTGAAAGTCACTCAAGGTTGTAAAATTTTTAGAATAGAAATACAATATTATTATTTATACCGAGGGATATTTGGCCCTAAGAACTGAACTGTAGTTCTGCCGTGCGCTTTACTATCGTCGCTGGAAAATATTCTGATCGACGAGGATGGGATTCGAACCCACGCGTGCAGAGCACAATGGATTAGCAGTCCATCGCCTTAACCACTCGGCCACCTCGTCCTATATGCTTCAGGTCGGCCAAAGGAAGGTAGCATGGGGGGTTCGAATCCCACCACTGCCAAGCAAATTATTTGATTGATGAAATTCATGAAAAGTACAATGTCAATCTATTTCATCACATATTCTCTAATAAGGAAGAGTAACCAACCAACCAGGTACATGTCCAAACCCCCCCACCCAACCCCCTCCAATGTACAGTTTCTTCCCCTTCGAATGTATATATATTTTTTATAATCTCTTTTAAACAGTACTGTATATTTGTATGTCTTGCATGTCATAAATGTTTAGATAAAACAGTACTGTATATCTGTATGTCACGTATGTCATAAATGTCTTGATGAATAAAAAATGGGGGACCCTGATGTAAACAAGACGAAAGTCTTTCTCTGGTCCACATCCCCTTAACACTTTGACTGCCATGAGACGTCTTCTCACGTCTTTGCTGGCCATGCTAAAGTTGCCGGGGGACGCTGTACAGCGTCCTTATATCAATATTTCAAAAATCTGCGATCGGATTCATAATCCCCCTCCGCTGGCCTGAGATCCTCCAGCAGGACCCACTGAGCTCTCTGGCGGTTCAGGAGCGCCATCTGGTGGCCGATCGGCGCAACTGCTTAACAGGAAGCGCTGTAGAGGTTTTGCTGGTCGGCCCTATTACTTCCAGGCACTCGGTATAGCTTCCGGCACTCTAGCTCGTCACACTACATAGCGATCGATTGCCAATAACTCGATAAACAACATGATTTGGACGTATATACCATTATACAAGCTGGAGATGGACCGGTAATAATATATCCCATAATGATAAAATTTCTACTCGACGATGATCGCCCAACGGCGCGCGGAGACTGGGGTGAGTTTCAGCGTGTAACGTTACCGTCTTCGATAATAACTGATATTATCAACATTTGACCCACATTAGATGATTGGTATAACGCTGCCCACGGAATTATAAACGCCCCCTCGCCCATCCGGTCAACATCAGATGACGTGTAGTAACTTCTAGAAGTACGTCTAGTTGGAATTTTTTATATCGCGCTGATTGCCATCAAACTGTATTTCATCATCAATATAATGCATTTGGGGCTATATATCACGTTCTGGAGAAAGCTGCAGAAAGAGATGAAAACATACTTATACATTAGACCATACTTTACTATGAATATGTGAATGAAAAAGTTTAACGTTGCTACACAATGAACAATACATATAGGACTTTGAATGGGCCCTAATAATGGCAATGTAGCAATAGAATTTAAAAAGTTATAGCCTGCAAAGAAGGGGACTTTCTCCATAGACAAATAGCGCTGGCAATCTATGGTATATCATTAATTTAACCTTAGGCAACCAAAGTGTTAACAATTGTTTGTATTGAGCCGTACTGTATTGTACCCATTCTGCAATCTGTTAATAAAGTTTTCAATCAGTCAATCAAAACATGTTAGTATAGTAGGTAGTAGGGGTGTAATGATGCATCAAAATGCATCGATCCTAATGTGACGATTCAACTACATCGAATTGAAAAGGTTAGAATCGATTAGAATCGATAATAATCGGAAAAAATTGTTATAAAAAGAGTTTTATTTTTTTATTTTACTTTTTTTTTTTTTTTTTCTTAGTTTTTATTGACCTATTCATGCTGAGTGAATCAGTTCCCCCAGCCACATTTGTGTATTCAAATTTTTTTGGGGAATTAACTGATAGAAAATGCATCTAATCGAATCGAATCGTGGTCAAATGAAGAGATTTCATGATGCATTGAATCGTTGCCTGAAGAATCGTAATTTAATCTAATCGTTGTGAGGTCGAATCGTTACACCCCTAGTGTTATGTTAGTATAGTAGGTAGTAATATAAGAGGAAGAGTGCATGATAGTAGACACATGTTAGTATAGTAGGTAGTAATATAAGAGGAAGAGTGCATGATAGTAGAGACATGTTAGTATAGTAGGTAGTAATATAAGAGGAAGAGTGCATGATAGTAGACACATGTTAGTATAGTAGGTAGTAATATAAGAGGAAGAGTGCATGATAGCAGACATGTTAGTATAGTAGGTAGTAATATAAGAGGAAGAGTGCATGATAGCAGACATGTTAGTATAGTAGGTAGTAATATAAGAGGAAGAGTGCATGATAGCAGCCTACTCGGCAGTAACTCAGTCACCACGGTGGCCCAGGTTCAGCGGGTTGGAACGGTGGAATCGATGCCTGTGAGGCTGTGACAGAAGCCTGAGTCAGCTGTTTTGTTGTCCCCATTGACCCAGGTCTGGCAATAATGGGGGGAGGGGGCGCTTTCTGAGCCCAGCTGCTACAGTAGATCGGCCCATGGAGGCCAGCAATAAATGTATGTTAATAAAAATGTATTAATCATATTTAATATGATTTAAGCACGTAATGTGGACTTGTCCAGGTGCCACTTCGGTGTCCGCATTGGCCTGCGTTGGCCTGCCGACAAGGTGGCAGAGTGGTTAAAGGGGAACTCCAACATTTTGGGAAATTAGCTTATTTAACATCTTCCCTGGAGTTAGACAAGAAGATACATACCCTTTTTGTCTCTGTGCGTGCATTTTAGCTTTGGGAATAGACGCTCCGTTAGCATAGCTTAGCTTCATCACTGGAAGTGAGGCAGGACAGTAGCCTTACAGTGCCTTACAGTGTATTGCAAGGTCTGACATTGACCAAACTTGATATGCATGACCTTGGTGGGCTCTAGGTCAACTCCTGAAAAGGGGGTCAATGTCAGACTTTGCAATCAAAAGTTAGGGGGCTAATAACCCTTGCCATAATTTCAGTGCGCCCCCTAACTTTTGATTGCAAGGTCTGACATTGACCCCCTTTTCAGGAGTTGACCTAGAGCCCACCAAGGTCATGCATATCAAATTTGGTCAATGTCAGACCTTGCAATACACTGTAAGGCACTGTAAGGCTACTGTCCTGCCTCACTTCCAGTGATGAAGCTAAGCTATGCTAACGGAGCGTCTATTCCCAAAGCTAAAATGCACGCACAGAGACAAAAAAGGTATGTATCTTCTTGTCTAACTCCAGGGAAGATGTTAAATAAGCTAATTTCCCAAAATGTTGGAGTTCCCCTTTAAGGTTCAACCTTGAGCGAATTTCAACATGTGTTCAAGATTGATAAAACTAAGAGCTATAGGACGAGGTGGCCGAGTGGTTAAGGCGATGGACTGCTAATCCATTGTGCTCTGCACGCGTGGGTTCGAATCCCATCCTCGTCGATTTTAACAGTTGCCAGGAACAGTAGGAGAGAGCAGTAAAATAGGAAGAAGTGATGATCTTGAGAACCTGAACATGGTTGCGTCACACCAGGAGACCGGAGCCTTCTCATTTAGCTGCCTCAGCATCTGCACAGCTCTCCTCCAGAGTAAAGGCGTCCCAGAGCTCGCTCATCCACTCACCTTGTTTCCTTTGCCTGCCTTACATATTCGACAACCAATGGGCATGTGAGCCCGGATTGGCCCATAAGTCATGTGACCTGACCACTAAAGATCATCACTTCTTCCTATTTTACTGCTGCTCTCTCCTGGCAACTAGGGCTGACCTTCGAATTTCTTTTTGGAATTCGAAGCTTCGGGGCCGAGATTTGATTTTAATTCGAAGCTTCGAGATAAAAAAAAAGAAAAAAAAAAAGTATACATTTATTTTTACGTTTTTTTTTTTATGTTGTGGGACTTGTACAGCACTTTGTTCAACTTTGTCAGTGCTGTAAAGTTTACACCATCTTAGACAAACAAAACACTTTGCTTTCATGAAATATTGTAAGCCGTCATTTGAGGCTTTATAAAAGCAGCACAATGAACACAAATCTGTCAGTGCCGAGTCCGACCTCATCTTAAATAACAAACAGCATTGCTTGTTGTAGTTAACAAAGATAGGCGGTTGATTTTGCAAAAGAAATAAAGATTTTTAATTTAAATTTTTTATATTCGAATCCCATGCCCATCGAACTAAGCTTTGAGGTATTTAATACAGCCCTACTGGCAACTGTTAAAATCGACAAGGATGGGATTCGAACCCACGCGTGCAGAGCACAATGGATTAGCAGTCCATCGCCTTAACCACTCGGCCACCTTGTCCTATAGCCCTTAGTTTTATTAATCTTGAACACATGTTGAAATTCGCTCAAGGTTGTACATTTTTTGTAGTTTTGCTACACTCTACTATTGTGGTGGAAAGTATTTCGATAGACAAAATGAGATTGGAACCCAGTCATGCAGAGGACAATGGATTTGCAACGCATTTCCACATGGTCCTATATTGCTTAGTTTTATCAATCTTGAAAGTCACTCAAGGTTGTAACATTTTTAGAATAGAAATACATTATTATTATTATTCATCCCGAGGGATATTTGGCCCTAAGAACTGAACTGTAGTTCTGCCGTGCGCTTCACTATCGTAGCTGGAAAATATTCTGATCGACGAGGATGGGATTCGAACCCACGCGTGCAGAGCACAATGGATTAGCAGTCCATCGCCTTAACCACTCGGCCACCTCGTCCTATATGCTTCAGGTCGGCCAAAGGAAGGTAGCATCGGGGGTTCGAATCCCACCACTGCCAAGCAAATTATTTGATGGATGAAATTCATGAAAAGTACAATGTCAATCTATTTCATCACATATTCTTTTTAATAAGGAAGAGTAACCAACCAACCAACCAGGTAAATGTCCAAACCCCCCCACCCAACCCCCTCCAATGTACAGTTTCTTCCCCTTCGAATGTATATATATTTTTTATAATCTCTTTCTCTTAAACAGTACTGTATATTTGTATGTCTTGCATGTCATAAATGTCTGGATAAAACAGTACTGTATATCTGTATGTCACGTATGTCATAAATGTCTTGATGAATAAAAAATGGGGGACCCTGATGTAAACAAGACGAAAGTCTTTCTCTGGTCCACATCCCCTTAACAATTGTGTGTATTGAGCCGTACTGTATTGTACCCATTCTGCAATCTGTTAATAAAGTTTCCAATCAGTCAATCAAAACATGTGAGTATAGTAGGTAGTAGGGGTGTAATGATGCATCGAAATGCATCGATCCTTATGTGATGATTCAACTACATTGATTTGAAAAGGTTAGAATCGATTAGAATCGATAATAATCGAAAAAAATATCGGATACAAAAATCTGACAACCTTGAGTGACTTTCCAAATGTGTTCAAGATTGATAAAAGTAAGCAATATAGGACCACGTGGCAATGCGTTGCAAATCCATTGTCCTCTGCACGACTGGGCTCCAATCTCATTTTGTCTATCGAAATATTTTCCACCATAGTAGAGTGAACTGTAAAACTACAAAAAATGTACAACCTTGAGCGAATTTCAACATGTGTTCAAGATTAATAAAACTAAGTGCTATAGGACGAGGTGGCCGAGTGGTTAAGGCGATGGACTGCTAATCCATTGTGCTCTGCACGCGTGGGTTCGAATCCCATCCTCGTCGATTTTAACAGTTGCCCGGAACAGTAGGAGAGAGCAGTAAAATAGGAAGAAGTGATGATCTTGAGCAGATGACCACCTGGCAGAACCTGAACATGGTTGCGTCACACCAGGAGACCGGAGCCTTGTCATTTAGCTGCCTCAGCATCTGCACAGCTCTCCTCCAGAGTAAAGGCGTCCCAGAGCTCGCTCATCCACTCACCTTGTTTCCTTTGCCTGCCTTACATATTCGACAACCAATGGGCATGTGAGACCGGATTGGCCCATAAGTCATGTGACCTGACCACTAAAGATCATCACTTCTTCCTATTTTACTGCTGCTCTCTCCTGGCAACTAGGGCTGACCTTCGAATTTCTTTTTGGAATTCGAAGCTTCGGGGCCGAGATTCGATTTTAATTCGAAGCTTCGAGATAAAAAAAAAAAGAAAAAAATATATACATTTATTTTAACTTTTTTTTGGTTTGAAGCCAAATGGCGTATAGAACAACCTACCCCTAATTCAAAAACAAGTTAAAGTTTGCAAAATAAAACGATCAACAAAAACCGATCCCGAAAAGAACATTAAGCCAATATAGCTAAATCAATACTTAATCTGCAATACCCGAGTTATATGGTAGAGAAAACAGATTCTAGGCTAAATTTGACTATAAGATTCTAGAACCCTGTTTTTAAACTTTAAAATACTCCTGCTGTTTTTTATTTCATCCGGTAGATTGTTCCAGAGTTTCACTCCTTTAAAATGACACAGACATATTTTTAAGTTGCCAAATTCAAAGACCATGAAATTATGTAGAAGAAAGAAAATAGCAATACCTTGTCTTATAGGGACTGCTACCTTATTTCCTACCTCATTTTATTGAGCTGTAATTAACACAACACAAGGATTCAATGTCCCCGATGACATCACTGGTGGCCATATTCAAACTCATTTACCCTCAATAACTGTCAAACTGAATTAACGTGTGCAAAACTGCATAGAGTTTTTGGAGCAGCAAATCACAGAGGGATTTTATTTGGTAATATGCTTCTCAAAATCCCCAATGCACCCCTTTAAATCCAGTTGGATAATAGGTCAACATTGTACATTGATGTCGAGGCTGCATTCAGGAGTTGTTCCAAACTAGAGAGAGCCGGTATAAACTCAGGGGAATTTGTGTCTTCAATATCACAAAGGCAAGGACAAATATAAAAAGTCAATGTATATCTGTCTATCTGTATATCCACGGAGATCTGTATATTATGTTATGGAATAACTGTGACAACGAATGAAAAATGTGTAGTTCGATACATACAGAAATTATTCAAATATAAGGTGATGCATTAATATAAAACCTTATTATTACCTAATTATATTTTATTATAACATAACTGTATTAAAATCATGACCAAAAAAATGTATTATGCAAAATTATGTACTGAATTATGTTTTTTTGTTTGTTTTTTTGTTAATAATGTAATGTAAAAAGGGTAGGCAATTATAAGCCTCGGCTTCAGCCTACACCTTTTCGGTCATTTTCTTATATATATATTTTTAAATACATTTCCTACTACTGTGTATTGCTTTGTAAAAGAAGACCAAAATAAAATCATTCATTCATTGATATCGCCAAAGTAGCTTGCTCCTGCTAGTACTTCCATTGGTGTGAAACTAAATGAAAGGCTAGATAGTCATCACACTATTATTATTATTATTATTATTATTAATTATTTATTATTTATTATTAATTATTAATTATTAATTATTTATTATTATTATTATTATTATTATTATTATTATTATTATTATTAATTATTATTATTACCACTATAACTATTACTACTACTACTTACTAATATCATTAATATGCCATCTCCTATAGGGGGCGCTCTCCTCCGGTCCCTGCAGTCAGACACAGACTACAGAACCAACATCCGGTCTCCCTCTCCAGACCTCCCTCCCGCTACTCCTCTCTCCCCTCTCAGCCGTCCCCTCAGGGAGGTGCCAAGGTAATTTGACAGAAGAAGACTGTTGCTACGGATACAGACAGGTGGGCGGGGCTATGGATACATTTACATTTAGTCATTTAGCTGACGCTTTTATCCAAAGCGACTTACAAGTTCTGTACGACATCGACAAGGGCACAACTCTATCAGCTGAGTAACAATGTGCATCAAAGTGTTGAGTGCTACAGTGTAGGTTAGTATATTAAGACAGGTGCATGACAGTAAGGTTAGTTTAGGGTTAGATATTTTTTACTTATTTATTTTTTAAATCAGATAATGGTTGAAGAAGTGCGTCTTTAGTCGACGGCGAAAGATTGGACGGGTTTCGGCTGTCCTAACTGGGGTGGGTAGTTCATTCCACCATTGTGGGGCAAGGACTGAGAATAGGCCACTTCTCTTTGATGACCCTCCCGGAGCTTGGATAGGAGTAGGTCTGAGGCGGCCAGAAGATGCAGAGGGTGTGAGGGTGTGTAGTTAGAGACCATTGACCGGAGGTAGGCGGGAGCGGTTCCCTTTGCCGTACGGTATGCCAGGTCGAGGGCCTTGAAGCTGATTCGTGCAGCAATGGGGAGCCAGTGCAGGTCCCTAAGAAGTGGGGTGACATGGGCCGACTTTGGTAGGTTTGAGATCAGGCGGGCCGCTGCGTTCTGAATGAGTTGAAGAGGCTTGGTGGCAGTGGCCGGGAGGCCAGCGAGCATTGCGTTGCAGTAGTCGAGGCAGGAGATGACTATTGATTGGACGAGGAGTTGGGTGGCTTCTTTTGTCAGGAAGGGGCGGATCCTTCTGACGTTGCTCAGGAGGAATCTGCAGGTTCTGGTTGTCGCTGCGATGTGAGCAGAGAAGTTCAACTGGTCGTCGAGGACAACACCAAGGTTCTTGGCGGTCGGGGACGCGGTCACAGCTGCATTCTCGACTGCGATGGAAAGGTCGTCGGGGGGGGAGGATTTGGCCGGCAGGTGGAGCAATTCTGTTTTGCTTAGTTTCAGTTTGAGGTGGTTGGTCGTCATCCAGGCGGAGATGTCGGACAGAGATCCGCTCAGAGACGTGGATATTTGAGGGAGGGAAGGAGAGGAAGAGTTGAGTATCGTCGGCATAACAATGATAGGAGAAGCCATGAGACGTGATAATGTTCCCGAGTGATTTAGTGTAGAGGGAGAAGAGACTGCGATTCAGACAGGTGGGCGGGGCATTCGGCGGTGGCAGCAGGAAGTGACGCGCAACCCCCTCTCTACTCTACCAACAGACACCCAGCACACACATGTTTGAATTCAAACAAAACATAAATGCTGAGTTTTTGTTGGTTGGTCAGGATGTTATGAATGTTATGTTATTGTTGGAAATATGAAGTAATTTCAGATATTAACAGACAGTGGTAGCGTTGCTAGTCTTGTTACCCGACTGAAATGATTCTTGATGTTTGGCTGTTGGTATTCAAATATTCTTGTCTGGATATTTCAAACATAACTGAACATTCAAAGCTTCTATTGAAGTATTCGAATGAAGCTTCGAATGTCTGTCGTCATATTTTATGACGTAATCATAATAATCTTTTTTATTAAATCAACTTTCTTTAACACATTGAGTGCCACGCCCCTTCCGGGAAGTGACCACTTCCGTGCCGTCCATTAACCCCATGTAAACGTAGTTGTACTTTGTAGACCTAAACCTATATTTTATAGTATAGCTATGGGTCTAATAACGCTGTCGAGTCTCATTGAGCTGCTTCTGGTCAACATGCAAAAAACAGATTATTTTTTCATCCGTACATTTCTGTTTTATACCGATTTGAATATGAACATAGTCCGGCCGCTTCTGAGCAATTCCAGGGAAAAGACACGAAAACAGCGTTTTTGTGTAATTCAATAAACACGGTCATTTTTTGCCTGATTATCGGATCTTCCTGAAATCAATGCTAGATCATCACTATTATCCTTCCTCATGCACGCATCCAATGTGATTTAGACTGGCGCGCCCCCTCCTGCAACCCAACGGCATACATCCAAACAGCTATAACACAGATAGCTTCAATCGCAGTAGAAATAAATATCAGATCAACGCAAGCTTTTATAGATGGTGTCCTTACCTGCAGTGTTAATTTTGTTGACTAAATTGATGACGAAAGATGTTCGTCAACGAAGGTTTTTTTCTTGACGACAACGAGACGTGACGTCACGTTATTGAATACCATGTGACGCTAACGAGACTAAATAGTTTATTAAATATCGTTGACCACAACTGACGACACAAAAATGTAATTTATAAAAACCAGGACGAAATTTCTCTTCATGTATGTTTATATTGTTGACTAAAACAAGACGAGACAAACTAATTATAACTTTTCTTAATGCCATCATCCCGACAGAACAGTGTGACGGCTGACGGGAGCTCTGTGTTATTAGCATTAGCTGAAGATCTATTTGAAAAGCTAGTTTTATCTTAACGTTACCTTGGCTAAAGTTGGGACTATTCATAATCCAGCTGCAGACCTGCAAGCAAAGTACAGCAAGTTGGCAAAGGAGTATTCCAAGGTAAATAACTTTGTCACCAGTAACGTTACATTGTTTGTATGTCCATCTAGATCGCGTTAGCTAGTGGCTAAGCTAGCTCACGCTAATGTGGCTAACTGCACACAATTAATGACATAATGCAGACAGCCATACCGGTGACAATGTTTAGCTTTTAGTGCCAAATGATAAGAGTCTGAGGCGGAGTCTCAAAGGAGAATGTTGAATATTTATTTTGCATTAAAAATCACAACAGTGCCTCTGCTAGGAGCTAACTGAACCACCGGAGCCGACTGGATAGGAAGTGCGCAACAACGTTTCCGTGGGTGAAGCATAGTTGAGCATAGTTGTCATTTAATGATACTAATACTAATACAACCACCTGTTGTTGAATAAATACCATTACTTTCTAGTTATTACTAAAAAACAGTATATATAAAACAGTAGCTGTAAAAAAAGAAGAAAAAAAAAGTTTTATCATTTATATAATATAATTCTTTTTAGTACATTAACTAAAAATAGACAAAAATGTCATCCGTTTTCGTCAACTAAATCTAGACTAAAACAAAAAGACAAAATTGAGACAAAAACTGACTAAGACTAAAATGCTCAGACATTTAGTTGACTAAAACTGACTAAACGAAAAATAAATGAAGATGACTAAATATGATGAAAACGAAAAAGGAGCACTTGACACATGACTAAGACTAAAACTAAAATGAAAATAGCTGCCAAAATTAACACTGCTTACCTGGTCTCTGAAGTAATGCAAAAAAAGAATCCAATAATCTCATCGCCATTCCAGTTATCCACAGCGATCGTGCCTCTGACGTTGTAAGACATTGCACTTCAACGGGCGGGCGGGGTCAGTAGTCCAAACCACCCCTACAAGCGTGTGTTTTGCCGGAGTGTTTAGGACCCACCCCCATGCCGCAGCTCAGTAGAGAAAATAAACCAACCCGTTTCTAACGGGGTGCATTACTGGCCGAAGGCGTTAGAGGGCGGTATAATACCGTCTGACAGCTCAGACACCCTCTGAACAGTATGCACAAGGTGCCCCGCTGAATTATGAATGGCAATAGATAATAAAAGAAATACCGTGACAGAAACGTAGATCTACGTTTTCGACACTCAACGGTCGGGCCACAGAAACGTAGATCTACGTGAACGGCAGTCAATGTGTTAATGAATATAACTCGTCAGTTTCGTCAACATAAATAATCCAATAAGGGCACGGTTGGTACGAAAGTGATGGTGACGTCTTGATGGAGCGCAGAGCGGATGCAGATGTTTTATTTAAGCATTACATCACGCAACAGAGTGTGTTATACTCATTAGATCACGCCTAGGGGTGGTTGTTAGGCCCGACGTGCAGCGGAGGGTCGTTAGACCCCCCTAGGCGTGATCTAATGAGTATAACACACGACTTCAAGTGATGTAATGCTTTTGTACAATGGCCGAATTCACCCAACCTTATTGCTATACAATAAACACACAGTAATTGAAGCATAATGGAGATTTATTCACAAAACCATCCACAGAAAAAGTAGGTAAAAAAAAAAAAGTTGCCTCCGCGTCTAGAAGCAGAGGGAGGTGCTACAAAGCATGCCATCTAACAACAAACTTCATATAAATCCCGTGATTTATTATTGTTTTGACAATGGGTCACGACAAACCAATTACATAATCCAACATATGTGTAAACAACTAACATATTCCAGTTGACTGTATCTTTTTTTAATTATTCGTTACGAATATATCCATACTTCCATTGTGTCCGGGACATCCAGTGAAATCGCTTCGTGTGACGGCCATTTTCTTTTTCTTTTTCTTTTTGTGATTTTTCTTTTGTTTCACAATGGGTCATGACAAACCAATTACATAATCCAACATATGTGTAACGAACTAACATATTCCAGTTGACTGTATCTTTTTTGGAGGATTCGTTCAAAATATATTCATACTTCCATTGTGTCTATCTATGGCGGATTCATTCAGTCTCATTCAGAAAAAGAAAAAACTAGTAATTCGGTTGTGGGGAGGGATCTGGGGTCACGTGGAGTGTTATACGAAATAACAATGTCTAACTTGACTGTTTCAGCCAATCAGAATCAAGAAATGTGCATGCCATTGTATAATTAAATTTGTATGACGAGTCATATACTATAATAGTATAATACTATAATATCAGTGTAGCCTAATCTTTATCTGCAACTGTGAAGAGAAGCAGAATGAATAGACACGTAATTATTATTATAATTTTTTTTCAAATACATGTTGATTTAGAATTTGAATGTCAACGTTATAAATGAAGCTTCGAACTATTCGCTACATCCCTAGATACTTTGCTGGGCGTTTAGCCACCTGGCATGCTAAACACCAGCCCTGCCTAAACCTCTTGAATCTTGAATCTCTCCACGGAGATCTATGTATCCCATAGGGCTGTACCGAATAGTTTGAAGCTTCGAAGCTTCATTCATAAAGTTGACATTCGAATTCGAAATCAACATTCGAAATCTTTAGTATAGTAATATATTTAATAATAGTATCCCAGTTTTTTGTGCTATAATGTTGTGTTATAATACATTTTTATTTTTCTTCAAATTTTGCTTTTGTTGCTGGTTGATTCTCCTCAGCTTCTCTCTGGTACTATAAGAGAAGATAAATATAACACTTTTAAAACCCTTTGTTTCTCTTTAGATCAGACATTTAAAAATAACTAAATTATCCAATCTAAATCAAACCCCCCCTCTTAAAAACAAAAACCTGTGTTTAACCTAGCCATCTATAAAACATCATGCTAAAACTGTGAAACAAATGTCCTACTTCCCTAAAGAAAGAAATACATAGCAAACATGACTCAGTTATGCAATAATGCTGCTGCTTTTTATTTGGTTAAAATCTTTTAGTTAATAAGACTAAAAGACTACAATATGACTACAACAATTTCATGCCGGCTTCCGGTTTGCGGAGCTATGCTCGGAGCATTAACGTTACATTTTCAACAAGATTGCTGCTAATTAAACACTTCATGGAAACGGGGTAACGTTAGCGTTATGTCGAGTTCATACGTGTAGTGTAGTATGAACTCGACATAACGTTAACGTTACTCCGTTTCCATGAAGTAATTATATTGTGAATTATAAGGTGGCCAGCTAGCTAGCATAAGCTAACGGAATAACGATTAGCTAACGTTAGCTAATAGCTGTAACGTTACTAACAACGCATCAGCTGTTGATATTATGAGCCATCAGTAGACAATGTCTCATGTATTAAACTAAAGTTAATGGTTTAATGTTTAATGCTTTGTTGACAAGAAGACACTGAAGACGGGTCTGTGAGGGGGAGGAGGAGGGGCCAGCGTGCTCTGCAGCAGCGTGTGTCTGTCAACAACTTGCGGTAGAAGACTGCGAGCAAGCCAGCTGGTATCGATACTGCAGAAAGTATCGATATTGCGGGAAATGAGTATCGAAACCGTTTTAAATATTCAGAATCGATATGTATCGATTTTTCGATATTTTTGACAACACTATAGCAGTCTGACCCCTCCATGTTTTCTGCTCCTAGCAGTCTGACCTCTCCTTGTGTTCTGCTCCTAGCAGTCTCACCCCTCCTTGTGACCTCTGACCCCTCCTTGTGTTCCGCTCCTAGGACAGCTCCTCTCCTCCCCAGATGGAGTTTGTTCCGTACAGGAGGACAGAGGAGATCTACTGCCTTGACCCCCGACCTCTCTCTGACCCCCACAGACACACAGGTCAGTAGCACACACACACTCACACGCATGCACACACACACACACGCGCACACACACACACACGCACACACACGCACACGCACACACACACACAGTAGTGAGTAGGTTCAGATCTGTTTCTGAAGGCGTCTTGGGTCGTCTCTGAGGTTTCAACCAGGGTTCTACCTCCCTCCCTCCCTCCTTCTCTCCTTCCCTCCCTCCCTCCTTCTCTCTCTCTCTCCCTCCCTCTCTCTCTCACTCCCTCCTTCTCTCTCTCCCTCCCTCCTTCTCTCCTTCACTCCCTCTCTCCTTCTCTCCCTCCCTCCTTACCTCCTTCTCTCCCTCCATCCCCTCCCTCCCTCCCTCCCTCCCTCCTTCTCTCTCTCCCTCCCTCTCTCTCTCACTCCCTCCTTCTCTCTCTCCCTCCCTCCTTCTCTCCTTCACTCCCTCTCTCCTTCTCTCCCTCCATCCCCTCCCTCCCTCCCTCCCTCCCTCCCTCCCTCTGCTCTCTGTTCCCAGAAGCCCTCTGGCCTGGCAGCCCCTCCCCCCCTCCTCCTGCTCCTCCCTCCCAGGCAGACCCTCACCGTAAGCAGGAGATCCTGAGAGGCCTGGCCCAGCTGAGACAGGTACACACACACCCCAACACACACAGGTACAACACCCCAACACACACACACACACACACACACAGGTACAACACACACACACAGGTACAACACCCCCACCCCCCCTCCCCCTGTGTTGACCCTCTCTGCCCACATGGAACATTTCAATCCGGCTACCAAATCGACAGCTGGGGTGAGTGGCGTAGTTCATGGAAATTGAAGACCTGGAGGACATTTTGGATTATCGCATTCATGCTACTCGGCTTTGGAGCACTTGCGTTACGTGGTTGTCTACGCTATGAGAAGATTTGGGATCTGTTTGCCGCGCACAGGACCTGCCTCGATGAACTGACTCGACCTAGCATACCGTGCGGCAAAGGGAACTGCTCCCGCCTACCTCCGGTCAATGGTCTCTAACTACACACCCTCAAGACCCCTACGCTCTGCATCTTCTGGCCGCCTCAGACCTACTCCTATCCAAGCTCCGGGAGGGTCATCAAAGAGAAGTCGCCTATTCTCAGTCCTTGCCCCACAATGGTGGAATGAACTACCCACCCCAGTTAGGACAGCCGAAACACGTCCAATCTTTCGCCGTCGACTAAAGACACACTTCTTCAACCATTATCTGAATAAAAAAAAGAAAAAAAAAAAAAAATCTAACCATACTGTCATGCACTTGTCCTAATAAACTAACCTACACTGTAGCACTCAACACTTTGATGAACATTGTTACTCAGCTGATAGAGTTGTGCCCTTCCTGATGGCTTGTCGTACAGAACTTGTAAGTCGCTTTGGATAAAAGCGTCAGATAAATGACTAAATGTAAAATGTAATGTAAACTGACTAAGACACTTGCTGCGTTCCACACAGAGGACCTGCGTCGATGAACTGACTAAGACACTTGCTGCGTTCCACACAGAGGACCTGCCTCGATGAACTGACTAAGACACTTGCTGCGTTCCACGCAGAGGACCTGCCTCGATGAACTGTCTAAGACACTTGCTGAACTGACTAAGACACTTGCTGCGTTCCACACAGAGGACCTGCCTCGATGAACTGACTAAGACACTTGCTGCGTTCCACACAGAGGACCTGCCTCGATGAACTGACTAAGACACTTGCTGCGTTCCACGCAGAGGACCTGCCTCGATGAACTGACTAAGACACTTGCTGCGTTCCACGCAGAGGACCTGCCTCTATGAACTGACTAAGACACTTGCTGCGTTCCACACAGAGGACCTGCCTCGATGAACTGACTAAGACACTTGCTGCGTTCCACGCACAGGACCTGCCTCGTTGAACTGACTAAGACACTTGCTGCGTTCCACGCAGAGGACCTGCCTCGATGAACTGTCTAAGACACTTGCTGCGTTCCACGCAGAGGACCTGCCTCGATGAACTGTAAGACACTTGCTGCGTTCCACGCACAGGACCTGCCTCGTTGAACTGACTAAGACACTTGCTGCGTTCCACGCTCAGGACCTGCCTCGATGAACTGACTAAGACACTTGCTGCGTTCCACACAGAGGACCTGCCTCGATGAACTGTCTAAGACACTTGCTGCGTTCCACGCAGAGGACCTGCCTCGATGAACTGACTAAGACACTTGCTGCGTTCCACGCAGAGGACCTGCCTCGTTGAACTGACTAAGACACTTGCTGCGTTCCACACAGAGGACCTGCCTCGTTGAACTGACTAAGACACTTGCTGCGTTCCACACAGAGGACCTGCCTCGATGAACTGTCTAAGACACTTGCTGCGTTCCACACAGAGGACCTGCCTCGTTGAACTGACTAAGACACTTGCTGCGTTCCACACAGAGGACCTGCCTCGTTGAACTGACTAAGACACTTGCTGCGTTCCACACAGAGGACCTGCCTCGTTGAACTGACTAAGACACTTGCTGCGTTCCACACAGAGGACCTGCCTCGATGAACTGACTAAGACACTTGCTGCGTTCCACACAGAGGACCTGCCTCGATGAACTGACTAAGACACTTGCTGCGTTCCACGCACAGGACCTGCCTCGATGAACTGTCTAAGACACTTGCTGCGTTCCACGCACAGGACCTGCCTCGATGAACTGTCTAAGACACTTGCTGCGTTCCACGCAGAGGACCTGCCTCGATGAACTGACTAAGACACTTGCTGCGTTCCACACAGAGGACCTGCCTCGATGAACTGTCTAAGACACTTGCTGCGTTCCACACAGAGGACCTGCCTCGATGAACTGTCTAAGACACTTGCTGCGTTCCACGCAGAGGACCTGCCTCGATGAACTGACTAAGACACTTGCTGCGTTCCACGCAGAGGACCAACGGCTGCATTCAGTCATTTTGGACGGAGTTGTCAAAATTCACTCCGCTACTACTCAAAGTAAAAAATTACGGAAAGTGACCTGAAATGGATGAAGACCACGTGGCATTTTTCCCTTCTGAAAATGCCTGCCAGCCAAAACAAAACAAAACAAATTCCGGCGAGAAGAGAGAGCGGACGACCCACAGGGCTGATAAGACTTCTCCAGCTGCCCACGCCATCTTGGGAACACTCCCTGCCTGCCCCCCCCCCCCCCAGCTGCTACTGTGCCTGGGGCGGACACCAGGTTGCTGATGATGTCTTGCCCTCCCAACACCCCCCCCCCCCCCCCCACGCGCACCTTAGCATGGCGGCGGAGATACACATACATCTGTCTCAAGACCAGTCCTGCATGTATCAACAAATGCGCATGTTGTTGTGAATTTATGTGTGCCATTATTACTACCAAATGTAATAATTGTGGAATATTCCTATAATGAGGCTGTATGTGTATGAACCAAACATTTCACTGTAATGTACATGTACTTTATACGTGACTAATAAAATCAACTTGAACTTGAACACACAGGTACAACACCCACACCCACATTTTAATACTTTATTTGGTTCCACAAATTATATTACATAAACAGGGAATCAAATGTATCGGGGCCAAGCAGCACTGAACACTTAAGGGTACACATAGCACCTCCTTCTCCACGTGGCTAAGCTGCCAATAATAGCTGAGACAGAGCAATATTTGGCAATTTGTTTGGCTTTTCTTTTAGACATTGCAGCAATTCTCAGACCGGTCATGGTGGATTTGTGTACATGGCCAAGACTTCCGAACACAAGTACACCATATCTACACCTATACCCAAGGTCAGCCATCACACTGAGCAGTGGTTGGTATTTGATATACTTGTCCCGGAAGGCCTGGTCTGTGTACAGATCAAAGGTACAGCCTACTTCTATGACCAGCACCTCTCCGTGGCTGGTGTCAACAAAAACAACGTCCGGTGTATTGGGTATGTTAGCAAAAACATCGTTGGTAAGGCCAAACCACTCTGGTTTCACTCTGGCATGTTTGTACATTGCTGCACTAGATGGTGATATGTTCCGTACCGCATCAGACACAATGTCCACAATACGGTCATGACGAGCGATGTACAGGTGTTTGTATGCATTACATCCGTTTGTTATGTGTGCAATGGATTCTAGGTGTTGTGAATCCTGATGGTTTAAACAGAATGGACTGTGAGTTTGAGGATACCAAGTGGACAGATTGTATTGTACACACACACACACACACACACACAGGTACAACACCCACCCCACACACACACACACACACACACACACACACACACACACAGGTACAACACCCACCCACACACACCCACACACACACACACACACACACACACACACACACACACACACAGGTGGCGACAGTGGCTCAGGAGGTAGAGCAGTCATCTGGTAATCCGGTAATATTCCCGGTTTGATACACACACACCTACACACACAAAGGTATGTGGAAGTAAATGTCTGACACCTGTGGGTGTGTGTGTGCGTGTGTGTGTGCGCGCCTGTGTGTGTGTGTGTGTGTGTGTGCGCGCCTGTGTGTGTGTGTGTGCAGGGTTTGTTTCAGAAACAGAAGGAGCTGGAGACTGGTCTGAACTCCATGACAACAGGCTCCGTGACAACAGGCTCCGTGACAACAGGGTCAACACAGTGACCCCCCCACCAGAGTCTGAAACTGTAATCCCTTAAGCCCCTTTCACACATGCACTGGCCTCCCGAATTTAACTGCACATTAATCAGGGCCTCCACTAACAGCAGCGCTAGCTTCATGTAGCTCCAGGCTAGAGTCAGGGCTAGCTTCATGTAGCTCCAGGCTAGAGTCAGGGCTAGCTTCATGTAGCTCCAGGCTAGAGTCAGGGCTAGCGTCATGTAGCTCCAGGCTAGAGTCAGGGCTAGCTTCATGTAGCTCCAGGCTAGAGTCAGGGCTAGCGTCATGTAGCTCCAGGCTAGAGTCAGGGCTAGCGTCATGTAGCTCCAGGCTAGAGTCAGGGCTAGCTTCATGTAGCTCCAGGCTAGAGTCAGGGCTAGCTTCATGTAGCTCCAGGCTAGAGTCAGGGCTAGCTTCATGTAGCTCCAGGCTAGAGTCAGGGCTAGCTTCATGTAGCTCCAGGCTAGAGTCAGGGCTAGCGTCATGTAGCTCCAGGCTAGAGTCAGGGCTAGCTTCATGTAGCTCCAGGCTAGAGTCAGGGCTAGCTTCATGTAGCTCCAGGCTAGAGTCAGGGCTAGCTTCATGTAGCTCCAGGCTAGAGTCAGGGCTAGCTTCATGTAGCTCCAGGCTAGAGTCAGGGCTAGCTTCATGTAGCTCCAGGCTAGAGTCAGGGCTAGCTTCATGTAGCTCCAGGCTAGAGTCAGGGCTAGCTTCATGTAGCTCCAGGCTAGAGTCAGGGCTAGCTTCATGTAGCTCCAGGCTAGAGTCAGGGCTAGCTTCATGTAGCTCCAGGCTAGAGTCAGGGCTAGCTTCATGTAGCTCCAGGCTAGAGTCAGGGCTAGCGTCATGTAGCTCCAGGCTAGAGTCAGGGCTAGCGTCATGTAGCTCCAGGCTAGAGTCAGGGCTAGCTTCATGTAGCTCCAGGCTAGAGTCAGGGCTAGCTTCATGTAGCTCCAGGCTAGAGTCAGGGCTAGCTTCATGTAGCTCCAGGCTAGAGTCAGGGCTAGCGTCATGTAGCTCCAGGCTAGAGTCAGGGCTAGCTTCATGTAGCTCCAGGCTAGAGTCAGGGCTAGCTTCATGTAGCTCCAGGCTAGAGTCAGGGCTAGCTTCATGTAGCTCCAGGCTAGAGTCAGGGCTAGCTTCATGTAGCTCCAGGCTAGAGTCAGCGCTAGCTTCATGTAGCTCCAGGCTAGAGTCAGGGCTAGCGTCATGTAGCTCCAGGCTAGAGTCAGGGCTAGCTTCATGTAGCTCCAGGCTAGAGTCAGGGCTAGCGTCATGTAGCTCCAGGCTAGAGTCAGGGCTAGCTTCATGTAGCTCCAGGCTAGAGTCAGCGCTAGCTTCATGTAGCTCCAGGCTAGAGTCAGGGCTAGCGTCATGTAGCTCCAGGCTAGAGTCAGGGCTAGCGTCATGTAGCTCCAGGCTAGAGTCAGGGCTAGCTTCATGTAGCTCCAGGCTAGAGTCAGGGCTAGCTTCATGTAGCTCCAGGCTAGAGTCAGGGCTAGCTTCATGTAGCTCCAGGCTAGAGTCAGGGCTAGCTTCATGTAGCTCCAGGCTAGAGTCAGGGCTAGCGTCATGTAGCTCCAGGCTAGAGTCAGGGCTAGCTTCATGTAGCTCCAGGCTAGAGTCAGGGCTAGCTTCATGTAGCTCCAGGCTAGAGTCAGGGCTAGCTTCATGTAGCTCCAGGCTAGAGTCGGGGCTAGCTTCATGTAGCTCCAGGCTAGAGTCGGGGCTAGCTTCATGTAGCTCCAGGCTAGAGTCAGGGCTAGCGTTATGTAGCTCCAGGCTAGAGTCAGGGCTAGCTTCATGTAGCTCCAGGCTAGAGTCGGGGCTAGCTTCATGTAGCTCCAGGCTAGAGTCAGGGCTAGCTTCATGTAGCTCCAGGCTAGAGTCGGGGCTAGCTTCATGTAGCTCCAGGCTAGAGTCAGGGCTAGCTTCATGTAGCTCCAGGCTAGAGTCAGGGCTAGCTTCATGTAGCTCCAGGCTAGAGTCAGGGCTAGCGTCATGTAGCTCCAGGCTAGAGTCAGGGCTAGCTTCATGTAGCTCCAGGCTAGAGTCAGGGCTAGCTTCATGTAGCTCCAGGCTAGAGTCAGGGCTAGCTTCATGTAGCTCCAGGCTAGAGTCAGGGCTAGCGTTATGTAGCTCCAGGCTAGAGTCAGGGCTAACCCTGCTCCACAGCAGCATGGGATCACAAGACAGGGAGAATAGGAAAATAAATAATTAATATATATATACATATCTATAGAGTGAAACATCTATCCCAGGGACCCAGAACATCAATCTCAATGACACTCCGACTCCCCGAGACCCACCAGCCCAAAGCCATGACCATCAAAAAAACAAAAAACAAACAAGGGCCCCAAACACGCCACCCCCGAATACACAAGCATAGAGATACAAATGTAATATTGAATACAATTATAATAATAAAATGATAATGCTTCGCCGTTAAATACTGTTGATATCTTTTCTGAAATAGGGTTCCACTGTGGCCCAGCACCAGTGGAATATGGATCATCACCTCCACATTACATAAAACCTTGTTTCACATGATCAACTATTTTTCAACAACCAGAAATATGATGAAAATCACATGAAACCAAATTAAATGCATCCTGGGAACGATCTTGATAGACAAGCTGTTCTTCTAATACAGACAAATACATTACAATACAGAATTAGTAGGCTGTAATTTTAAAGCTTGTAAATTATATTTGTTCTTAGTTGGAGAGATCAGAGTATCTTTGGCTAGATTAAACACAAATATTTATTTAATTGATTGTCCTATTGTTTACAATTTTGTTTTTGTTTGTTTTGTTTATTTACACATATAAAAACAATTACATATAATACAATATAATCCACAAAGAGATGTGAAGGAGAATTGCCTAAAAATCTGAAGATGATTCACTTGATGAACCTAATGAAACAGAGGCTGAGAAGAATGACTTCGATGTACACAGCTGATTTTTTTTAATTTACACTGGTGGCAGCAGTGTGTTACCTCGGCAACGCTCCATATTTCATGCTGATCCATATTTAATATGACACCAGCATTCATTGAGAATATCAGATTTGACCACAAAGAGTTAAAACTCAGATCTCCTGTTTGTAATGAAATCCCAATTTCTTTTTAATTTGAAGTGAGGAGATTATGGCACTTTATTTGTTCAAAGTACTGTAATAGCCTATTGAATGTCTTGCTGGTAGGTGTGTGTGTGTGTGTGCATGTGCGTGTGCACGTGCGTGTGTACGGCTGCGACTGCTTCTCAATACGCTCAAAATAGTTATGGAAAGGTTTTGATTTCACCAAACTGTCTACAAACGACAACATATAGAAACTGTTTGTGGCGTGTTAACCCTTTCACTGCCACACGACAGAAGGTTAACCCTTTACTATCACACAACCGACGGCGATGCTCCATCATTAGCATCATTGGCTATCGTGGGGTAGTGAAAGGGTTTAACACGTGGCGGCCGGTCCATAGGGGGCGCTGGGGCGCCGCCCCCCCCCCCCCCCCCCCTGGTAAAGAGAGCAGGAGAAGAAGAAAATGTTTTATTTTTATTTTAGACTCCTAAAAATAAACTAAACATGTTTAAAATGAATAATATTTACTCATTTTAAGTGTTTGTGTTTCAAATGCACAATAACGTTAATATATCAAATATAAATCATTGTTTTGTGATTCACATGACGTCACTGTCTCTCCTGATATAGAGAGTACCTCTAAAGCTGGGCGCATAGACGTAGCGTGCACACTGTGCACGTCACTGTATCATCGCAGCCAATGGGTCAAGCAAATACATTTCGCCTATCAGTGAGTTCAAATATGATGTAATCGGGGCGCGTTTTTCTAGCGCTCAAAGCAAGCTCTGCGCCACTGTACTCCCCACGTCGTCAGACAGAAAAGAATGTGAGGAGGAGCAGTCAGTCCTATTTTATTTATTCAGTTTCGATTCAGTGCGTTAGCTTAGCTAGGCTCGTGGTTCGGTAATAAGATATAAGAAGTGTATTCTCAGGAGTTGGAGAGATCAGCACGAGATACTGTACATTACTGACAGTGTTGGATTTGGATTTATATGGAGTCTGGACAGTGGACATACACTTTATCAAGCCCTGCCGGACCACAAAAGCTTCTCGAAGGGTTAACGCGACGGCTCGAGGCTCGTTCCAACAAAACAACAAGTGAGTCTAACATGTACTGTTCTGTAGTTACTGAAACTGATTGAATATGGCAAGTCAAGATTCAAGAGGTTTATTTGTCACATACATGATACACATAAGTCCAGTGAGGTCTGATATGAGTGAGTCTCTCTCTCTCTCTCTCTCTCTCTCTCTCTCTCTCTCTCTCTCTCTCTCTCTCTCTCTCTCTCTCTCTCTCTCTCTCTCTCTCTCTCTCTCTCTCTCTCTCTCCTCTCTCTCTCTCTCTCTCTCTCTCTCTCTCTCTCTCTCTCTCTCTCTCTCTCTCTCTCTCTCTCTCTCTCTCCTCTCTCTCTCTCTCTTCTCTCTCTCTCTCTCTCTCTCTCTCTCTCTCTCTCTCTCTCAGTACGCGTTGACTGGAATACAAAAAAAAAGCTTTACAATTTACATACTGTAGCTGTCCCTTTGTTCATGAATGTTTAACCTAAATGTAGAACAACTCGCCAAAAGTGACCATTGCACTTGCATTTGAAAAAAATCTAGGAAGGTGGGGGTTTTGCCCCCCTTCACCCCCCCTCCCCCTACCCCCTGCGCCCACCCAAAGTGATCGGACCGGCCGCCACTGGTTTAACCACAATGTGAATTGGGAGACGTGGCTCCTGTGGCTTTCATCATCTTGATATTAATATCTCACTGTTGAAGTACCAAATGAACCATGAAGTATCAAATGTATGATTTTAGCTCATTGTCCTTGAATGTCTGTGATTGTGAATGTTAAATAAAGTATTAATTTTTAATAATATTGGAGTATCTGTTCTTTTGAAACAACTAGGGGCCTTGTTGTGTATACAAATGCTTTACATTCAATAATGTGCAATTCGAAATTTGTTGTAAAAGAAGTTATTGAACTGTGAAATTGTCAAAAGTTAGCATCTCTATGCTAGGTCCTGACTTGACTGGAGGTTGTCATAGTGGCTGTGCAGACATGAGAGGCTGTGCTGACATGAGAGAGAGGGTGTGTGGGGTGAGAAATCAACACCAGCTAACTGCTGCTAATAATTAATAATAATAATAATAATTTTGGTAAGTTTGTCTACACTTCGACAGGTACTAGGCTCTTTCATATTGTAACCCCCACACTATACCGCCAGTTAAATAGAAGTGAGGGCCTGTTGTAAACAGTGATGCCACAGATTACTTGTAAAAGTAATCTGATTACTGATTACTGATTACTCCTTTAAAAAGTAATCTTAGTTACTTTACTGATTACTTGATTATCAGAGTAACTTAGTTACTTTGAAAGTAACTAGGTTACGAAGTCGTCGTCCCTGCTGCTGCCACAACATAAGAATGACAACATTTTTTTTAGTAAAATGTACTCAGTTTGAGTAAAAGGTACTAATAGGGCAGGTAGGCCTATCTATAGATTTCACAAAAGATAAATGGTCAATAACACCAACCAACAAACTAGATTCTTGTACCGGATCTCCTCTCTGGTAAACAAGAATACCCTGAAGACTCTGGCAGGAGCACTCATTCAAGGGTACTACGACTATGCGTGCACCTCATGGTACCAAAGCACCTCAAAGGCGCTAAAAACAAAATTACAAACATCACAAAACAAACTGGTCAGACTACTACTTGACCTCAACCCCAGAACCCACCTCACCCCTGCCCACTTTAACAACCTAGGATGGCTTAGAGTAGACGACAGAGTACAGCAACTTGCAATGGGCCTGGTCTACAAGATACACTACACGACCAAGGTACCCACACACGTCCAGCCAATCACCGCTTCTTTTCACCTGGCAGCGCGGATTCTCATCGAGAGGGCGTAGCGTGTGGGATGATCACACTATCCCCCTCAAGTCCTATCCGCGCTTAGCAGGCGCCCCGACCGAACTGTAGGAGTCGCTGTTTACAACGACCCGGACCCACCCTGCCAGCTTCTCCCACCCTCTAATACAGCCAATTGTATTAGTGCAGACGGCCAGCCAAGCTGGTGACAACCCCGGAGCTGTGAGCTGGATTCGAACAGGCGAATCCAGCTCACAGCTCCGGGGTTGGTGACGAACGCAATCTCCGCTCGGCCACCTAACCGCCTTCTCCCACCCATCTTGATTGAATGACCATTTCAATGATCTCTCTATTAGCTCCATTAGAGAGGTCTCCCAGGTACTGCACAACACCCTTTCTCACCTTGACAGTCAGAAGGGGGACTATGTGAGATTGCTGTTCATTGAATAGTTCAGCTTTCAATACCATATTCCCCACCAGACTGGCTGACAAGTTGATCGATCTGGATCTGAACTCCACCCTGAGCACCTGGATCCTGGACTTTCTGACCGACAGGCCCCAGGCGGTCAAGGTGGCTGGACATACCTCCAACTCAATCACCCTGAGCATCGGGTCCCCCCAGGGCTGTGTCCTCAGCCCCCTGCTGTATTCACTGTACACACATGACTGTGTGGCCAGGTTCAGCTCCAACTCCATAGTGACGTTTGCGGACGACACAGTGGTGGTGGGGCTGATCTCGGACAACGACGAGAAGGCCTACCGGGAGGAGGTTGATGTCCTGGCACGCTGGTGCCGGGAGAACAGCCTACTCCTGAACATTGGTAAAACCAAGGAGCTGATCGTGGATTTTAGGAGAATACAGCAGGAAACACACAAGCCACTGTGGATAAATGGGGCTGTCGTGGACAGGGTGAGCAGCTTTAAGCACCTGGGAGTCCGCATCACAGAGGACCTGACATGGACACAACACACATAGACACTGTGGTAAAAAAGGCAAAGCAGCGCCTCTATCACCTGAGACAATTAAGGAAGTACAGAGTATCGGGGAATGATACTCCAGTCCTTCTACTCTGGGGCTGTAGAGAGCATCCTGACTGGGAACATCACTGCCTGGTTTGGAAACAGCACGGCCCAGTACAGGAAGGCCCTACAGAGTGTGGTGCGCTCAGCAGAGCGTACTACAGGTATGGCACTACCACCCCTGCAGGACTTATACAATAGGAGGTGCAAATCCAGAGCCTGCAGAATAATGAAGGACGCTCACCACCCCAACAATAGCCTAGTCAAGCTGCTGCGGTCAGACAAGAACAGAGAGACTCACCCAGGCCATCAGAACATTGAACACTGATCTCTCCACACACAAGCACACATGAACACACACACACACACACACACACACACACACACACCACACATTCTGCACTCTCTCACACACAAACACACCACAGGTCACTTTGAACACATAAGAAAAGGTTACTTTAAAGGAAAGAAAAAATTTCACTTTAAAGGAAAAAAACATAACTGGATGTGTTTGTATAGTATATTTAGGATAGCATAGTAAATTTGTTACTCACATTTTACCCATTTACTCTCACATTCACTCACACAACCATGCAAGGTGCCAACCTGCTCATCAGGAGCAATTAGGGGTTAAGTGTCTTGCTCAAGGACACATCGACACGATGCCCGGGAGGAGTGGGAATCGAACCGGGAACCTCCGGATTTCCAGACTTGTTCCTGTTTGCGGACGACTCAGCCCTGCTGGTCTCTGACAAGAACAAGTTACAGGTTGAAAAAACCCTCAGCTCGGAACTAGGCAGAATCTGCATATGGCTCGCTGATAACAAACTATCATTACACATGGACAAAACAGAGTCCATTCTCTTCGGTTCAAATAACAAACTCAGCAAGACCGACGGCTTCTCAGTTGCAGTGGGTGACAATATTGTCACAAGGAAAGATGAAATTACCTACCTGGGTTCCATCCTAGAGGCTAATCTTTCCTGTGACAAAATGGCATCCAATGTAATAAAAAGAAGTCAACCAACAAACTCGATTCTTATAGCGGATCTCCTCTCTGGTAAATACCCTGAAGACTCTGGCAGGAGCACTCATTCAAGGGTACTACGACTATGCTTGCACCTCATGGTACCAAAGCACCTCAAAGGCGCTAAAAACAAAATTACAAACATCTCAAAACAAAATGGTCAGACTACTACTTGACCTGACTCCTAGAACCCACCTCACCCCTGCCCACTTTAACAACCTAGGATGGCTTAGAGTAGACGACAGAGTACAGCAACTTGCAATGGGCCTGGTCTACAAGATACACTACACGACCAAGGTACCCATGTACATATCAAAATACTTCCCAAAGGTCAGTGAATACCACGATCACAACACCAGAGGGAGCTCCACAAATCATGTTAAACCCAGATTCGGCTCAAACAAGGGACTAAACACGTTTCGCAATTATGCCACATCAATGTGGAACGCCCTACCCAAAGCTGTAAAGGAATGTGAATCACTACCCACTTTCAAAACCACTCTCAAGGAACACCTACGGCAGACTGCAATTCGAAACTGGCCCCTGTAAATGTCATAACCCAACCCCCTCCAATGTACAGTAATTTACCTAGTATTGTTGTCAATATTCCAATGTACAGTTTTGCTTGTTTGTACAATGCCCCCCCCCCCCCTCCAATGTAAATTACCTAGTATGATTGTCAATATCCCAATGTACAGTTTTGCTTGTACAGGTGTACAGTGTTTCAATTGTGTGTATTGAGCTGTACTGTATTGTACCCATTCTGCAATCTGTTAATAACGTTTTCAATCAATCAATCAATCAATCAATCAATCAATCAGACGACTGCTCTACCTCCCGAGCCACTGTCGCCCCATAATAGCGACATATAGGATAACTGTATATTGTATAGTAGTGTACATATGACTCATTACCTTTTCATTCGTAAGCTTAGCATTGTATTGTATTTTATCTTAGTACTTTTATCATGTCTATTTTATTATCTATTCTATTTTATTCTATTATTATTTGTATTTTTTGCACAATCGAAGCGGGCATGGCCACCTTCATTTCACTATATGTCTTGTGTATGTATGTGATGAATAAACCTCTTGAATCTTGAATCATTCTGGTAATGTTGTGTTGGGGTCACTTTGTATCTCTCAATGTCTCTGAACGTTTTTTTGGTTTGTTTTTTGGTTTTGTTTTTCTTGGTATGTTTGTTTGATAGGGGCCTTTATCGCTTTATTCTACATATGTACAACGGAATTACCGTAGGCGTATATACAGTATGTACCCACATATAGTTGCTGTTATTGTTGTTGTTATTGTCCTGTAAATGTCTCAGTATTGTAATTTTGTATGTTTTGAATATTGGAAAATATAAAGAAAATATAAAAAAAAAAAAAATTATAAATCTTAAAAGTCAACTTAATTTCCCTGATTACAGTTCCACTTTGGACCAATCAGCTGCCAATCAGGCTGCGTGAGCAGAGAAGGAAGTTGTGAGCCAATGTAAAAGTTATGTTCATTCTGTTATTTTAAACCTGAAATTATGGGAAACTATTCTAGAAATCAAGACAGATACTGAAATATACCAAATAAAACAAAGGTTGAAAGAAAACATATTTTAATCAGTCAATCACAAATATCAAGAACGCTCAGCTGAACAACAATAACTGGATTATGTCAATACACTGTCTAAACATCTCATTTATTACATTTTCAAAATATAAAATACATGTCTTTGTGTATTTGTATCATATAAAAACCATGAATCTACACACAGAATACATTACATTTACGCTGATTCATGAGTCATGTTTGTTTAGTAAAATAAGTAGCTCATCACTTTACAAATAATACACATCAATAATCACACCTTCCTCCAAGTGTGTGTGTGTGTATGTGTGTGTGTGTGTATGTATGTGTGTGTGTGTGTTCTTGTATTTTATTTTTTAATTATTTTTTAAACAAACACATAAACAAACATGACAACACAAGATAAGATATACAAGCATTAATTAACAGTGCACATCCAATGAAATCACCATTTAGTTAAATGTCTTATACAGGATATACCCCTAATACCTGCTATCTAATACCCTACACACATATGCTCTAGCTCGTACCCCCCCTCCCGGACCCCCCATTGTGTGTGTGTGTGTTCATAGACGGAGTGAAGTCTAAAGTAAACCATCATTTCAGCAGCTGTCTTTAGGCAGGAGTGTGACTGTTCCTCCATGACACACGCTACTCTACCTACTCTATCTGACACAGGAAGCTACTCTACCTACTCTATCTGACACAGGAAGCTACTCTACCTACTCTATCTGACAGAGGAAGATACTCTACCTACTCTATTTGACACAGGAAGCTACTCTACCTACTCTATCTGACACAGGAAGCTACTCTACCTACTCTATCTGACAGAGGAAGCTACTCTACCTACTCTATCTGACACAGGAAGCTACTCTACCTACTCTATCTGACACAGGAAGCTACTCTACCTACTCTATCTGACACAGGAAGCTACTCTACCTACTCTATCTGACACAGGAAGCTACTCTACCTACTCTATCTGACACAGGAAGCTACTCTACCTACTCTATCTGACAGAGGAAGCTACTCTACCTACTCTATCTGACACAGGAAGCTACTCTACCTACTCTATCTGACACAGGAAGCTACTCTACCTACTCTATCTGACACAGGAAGCTACTCTACCTACTCTATCTGACAGAGGAAGATACTCTACCTACTCTATCTGACACAGGAAGCTACTCTACCTACTCTATCTGACACAGAACGCTACTCTACCTACTCTATCTGACACAGGAAGCTACTCTACCTACTCTATCTGACACAGGAAGCTACTCTACCTACTCTATCTGACAGAGGAAGCTACTCTACCTACTCTATCTGACAGAGGAAGATACTCTACCTACTCTATCTGACACAGGAAGCTACTCTACCTACTCTATCTGACACAGAACGCTACTCTACCTACTCTATCTGACAGAGGAAGCTACTCTACCTACTCTATCTGACACAGGAAGCTACTCTACCTACTCTATCTGACAGAGGAAGCTACTCTACCTACTCTATCTGACACAGGAAGCTACTCTACCTACTCTATCTGACACAGGAAGCTACTCTACCTACTCTATCTGACACAGGAAGCTACTCTACCTACTCTATCTGACACATGAAGCTACTCTACCTACTCTATCTGACACAGGAAGCTACTCTACCTACTCTATCTGACACAGGAAGCTACTCTACCTACTCTATCTGACACAGAACGCTACTCTACCTACTCTATCTGATACAGGAAGCTACTCTACCTACTGTATCTGACACAGGAAGCTACTCTACCTACTCTATCTGACAGAGGAAGCTACTCTACCTACTCTATCTGACAGAGGAAGCTACTCTACCTACTCTATCTGACACAGGAAGCTACTCTACCTACTCTATCTGACACAGGAAGCTACTCTACCTACTGTATCTGACAGAGGAAGCTACTCTACCTACGCTATCTGCAGTGTCGAATCCTTATGGAAGCCAACGGAAGCCAGGCCTCCCTATCAAAATATGAATTAATATCAAATATCAAATATGATTTTTTTTTTTAATAGTTTACATTCTTTTTATAATTATTATTATTATTATTTTTTTAAATGTCTCCCTCTTCTCCTTCTCACTCTCTCTAACACACTGTCAGACTCACTATGCTCACTGCAGCTAGAGGAGAGGCAGGGGTAGGTGTCTTTCTCCAGCCTCAACCATGTGATTCATGTATGTAGAGTCCAAAACCGATACTAGCCAATCAGATTCGAGCTGACTGCCACACCTTAAAAGTTTAAAACGGGGCTGTGAGCAGAATAATTAGTCTGGCATCCCCTCTGCACACACCTCCCCTCTGCACTCTGAACATTGTATTAACCCGTGACTGCTCCCACGGGCCGAATATTGCCCCGATCCTCGCGAGATTAAATCCACGGGTACCTCTCGGCGTGCCGATGCTTTTCCTAAATCACTTCCATCATCGAAAACGAGGGGAAAAGGTCGGCTCGCGACCCTGAAAATGTCGCGTAATTTTAAAAACGCTGTATTAAGTGAGCCTATTATGGGATCCACGCGAGCTTTCTATGGTGGAAACATCTGGGCGTCCCGCAACCTTTACTCATTCACATGTAGCCCCGAAAATGCTTAGAAAAGGAAAGTCGAAAGCGTGGAATAAACTCGCCGAAACGGAAAAGTGTCCCACGGGCGCGCCGTGATTCCGATCCGCGTGAAAATATTCACGGCCATAGAGGAGACCGTGGGACACCTTTTTGCAACCGAATATGTGTCTCGAATTTGCTCCCACGCGGCGCGCAAAATCGTGCAAGGAAAGATCGGACCAAAAATTAACCAATGCTCCAGCAGTATTAATGACCCTGATGTAAACAAGACAAACGTCTTTCTCTGGTCTGCATCCCCTTATACAATTGTGTGTATTGAGCCGTACTGTATTGTACCCATTCTGCAATCTGTTAAATAAATAAAAAGAAAGTTTGACTGGCTGCCGAGCCATACTGTAGTGTACATGGTGACTGCTTGACTTAAAAAAAAAAAAAAAAAAAAAAAATATTTAAAGGGGAACTATCTTATAAATGGCCTTTTTGAGTGTTTAGCATTATTTCCTAGCTATGTGGACTTATATTAATAGGATCTATGTCTCTAATTCTCATATTGGCGCATTCTTCCAATTCTCCTCTCACAATATTCACCCTCACTGAACTGAGTCGTTTGAAAATGTGCATATCTGTGATGTCAGAGAGACACCGCTGCATGTTAATGTTCAGGGGAACACGACGGTGCAGTAACTTACCACAGTGGTTTAGGTGGCACCTGCAGCTGCGGCTGCAAAACAGCTCGAGATCTTGAGGTAGAAAAATGCTGTTTTATAGACTCACAGGAATTGTGTAAAAGTGCCCAAATAGTGAAAGAAATAGTAAAATAGTTCCCCTTTAATAATTTCTTTTTTAATCAATTTTTTTTGGCTTCTCCTGTTATTTTACCCACGCGACGCCACTGGCTATCTGACACATGAAGCTACTCTATCTGACACATGAAGCTACTCTATCTGACACATGAAGCTACTCTATCTGACACATGAAGCTACTCTATCTGACACATGAAGCTACTCTCTCTGACACATGAAGCTACTCTATCTGACACATGAAGCTACTCTATCTGACACATGAAGCTACTCTCTCTGACACATGAAGCTACTCTCTCTGACACATGAAGCTACTCTATCTGACACATGAAGCTACTCTCTCTGACACATGAAGCTACTCTATCTGACACATGAAGCTACTCTCTCTGACACATGAAGCTACTCTCTCTGACACATGAAGCTACTCTCTCTGACACATGAAGCTACTCTCTCTGACACATGAAGCTACTCTATCTGACACATGAAGCTACTCTATCTGACACAGGGTCACGAAGGAGCCTCCACCATAAACCATAAACCCAGGGTAGAGGGGCTCAGTGAAAGTGCAGAGGAAGGTGTGTAGGTGTGTCAGTTTGTCAGAGGAGACTGTGTAGAAGGACAGAGTGCCAGCAGGACAGTCCAGATACACTCCTACTCTGGTGGAGCCCTGGGGGGGGTCAGGTATGTGTGTTCCTCTGTTATTGTGCCAGCACTGCCAGGCAGAGTATATATCATCACGACAAGACAGACTCCAGGACTTATCATTACATCCAAGACAACAGTCAGCAGCCTCTCCTTTCCTTCTGATGCCTCTATATGTAACTCCTATATCAACATCTACTTTCCTCTCTACCTCCCAGTAACAGCGTCCAGTCAGACCCTCTCTACACAACACCTGTGGCCAGATGTTAAATCTCTCTGGGTGATCAGGATACGACTGACGCTGTTGTTCCCATGTTGCCGTTCTGTTCCTCTCAGACAGAGAGAGGTAGTCGTGTGCTGTGTTTGGGTCCAGTGTGAGTTCACAGGCATCTGATGGAGAGACCATGACAGGATTTATCACACAATACATCATACTCATCTTCATTCACGCTAGGATGTTTAAAGCTGCATTGACCGTTTCTGACACGGGGATCATGTAGAAGAAAGAGCATTCGTACGTGGTTGAGTCTACATGGTCCTCGTTTAAAAACCAGTTCATGCAGCTTTAACTTCCTCAACTGAATAAACCTGTTGTATTTATTTTATAATCGATCAACTGAGTTCTTCTGTTATTAATGAAATGCCTCCGTATTCTGAAGGGAAGCTCAGTCTGTACATGTGCAGAACAACAAGCTCAACTTACATTTCCTGATCGGTTTCAACCGACACTCTCCACCATGGTCAACACTGTAGGAGAGGTAGACACAAGAGACCTTTAGACACACACACACACACACACACACACACACCACACACACACACACAACACACACACACACACACACCCACCCCATCTATT